>NW_008336076.1:3176373-3191607 GCF_000622305.1 Nannospalax galili | reverse complement strand
CTCTGGAAATTGTTATTGAATATGTCAATGCTGTTGTCAGGAAATGCTTCTAATTATGTGGTTATTAAATATAAATAATTTAAAAAAGAGCCTCATAGAGGCATAGTTTACAGAAAAGAATATAACCTCCTATTAATTCAAGGAAAGGTATTCATCTTATTTTCATACTTGTTTGTCTTTTGGGATTTTAGAATTGAACAGAGGCCTCTTGTTTGCTAGACATGTTATACCACTGAGTTATAGTCCCAAATCCACTCATCTGTGTTGAGTCTAAATCAACTTAATCATTTCTTTCATTTATTTATATTTTGCAATTGAAAAAAATGACTGAGCAAAAAACTCAAAATATAGGGCATATGTTTTATGAATCCAAAATCCTAACAATAAAACATCTGCTTTAGCCTAGGAAACCAAGAAATAAACATAATTATTGATGTTTATAAGGACATGCAGAGCTATCTATCCTTATACACAAATTTGAAATACATATTTGACTCTCTACATGTTATCAACTGAGTGAAGTTCTAATTGTTATATTTATGGGTTGGAAAGAAATCCATTTTAAAATCTGCAGATTGAAGGTAAAATGAAATGGCACATTCTATAATCAAACTGTCAGTCAAAGCAGAGCTGAATAAAACTAGTTCCTTTTACAAACTCTTGATCTCAAGTTGTTACTGTGGCTTTTTTCCAAAGAGATGACAAAGACTTCACAAATTGTAAACTGCTATGCAAATTCCAAAGGAAACTATACTGATGTTTGCCGTAATGTTTGTCTCTACTTCCCTGGTGACAAAATCCTATTTTTATATTCTAAGAATGTCTGTGATTAAAAATAGTCATCCTTTATGTGCTATTTAATGGAAGAAGTAAACTTAAGTTCCACCCATAATCAGCTAGTGTATACAGGAGTGTTGATGCTCACTTTAAGAGAGAATTTTGCCATGAAGGCCAGGCCAGCCTTAACCTCTCTATGTAGTCCAGGCTGGCCTGGAATTCATGGCAATCCTTTTGCTTCTGCCTCCCAAGAATACTGAGATTTTATGTGTATGCAACTGCTTCTGGCCCAATGCACATCCCTACAGGAAGCAAAAGATATTCAGGTGTGTGTGTGTGTGTTTGTGTGTATGTGTGTGTGTGCATGCGCGCGATGATAATGATGATGATCGTAATGATGATGATGTGTGCATGTGTGTGCATTCCTTTGTGTGACTGTGTGCTACAGTGCATGTGTGTAAGTCAGAGCACAACCTTAGCATGTGGATCCTCTCCTTCCACCATTTTTGAGAAAGGGTGTCTGTTGTTTTCCCATTGGGTATGGATGGCTAGCTGGTTCTCCATCTTCCAGGAGTTTTTCGGTTTTGCCTCCAATCTCCTTATAAGAGAACTGAGATTACAGATACCTGTGCTATTCATCTGGCTTGTATGTACTGTTTTGAGAATCTGAACTCAGGTCTCAAGCCTGGATAGCAAACACTTTTACCTGATGTTCAAATATTTTATACATCAGCAGATTATCTAAAATGAGGAATGAACATCACAAGATTTATATTCATTCATTATACAGAAAAAGATGTGCAAAAAGGTAATTCTGAAGGACAGCAAAACTCAGCTTTAGCAAAACCAGAGTGATCTGCTTGGGTGCACCCAATAATTTTATAATAATATTAAAATGAATTTTATCCTTTTTAAATTTTAGTTGCCACAAAGCATCATGTCAAATCTTAACATAACGCAGTGTTAATCCTATCACACATAAAGGGATCCATGACTTTCGGTGGAAATCACAGTGTAAAATGGATCTCCGTTGTTTCAAAGCAAACAAAACCAACATAGAAATAAATGCCTAGATAGTTAAAACTATCAATTGCCTTTACTCATAAGTATATACTGCAGTGCTGTCATCAAATATATAACATGGCATGCAACATAACCAAGACTTCTGAGTCCAGGCCTGCCCATTTTTATTTAAAGTGCCTCATATTCCACTTTAATTGTTACATATGATTCACCTTCCCCAATGTTATTTAATTTGACAAAATTTAAACTCTGATTTTTTTAGTCTATCAATAATTTTGTATGAATGAAGCATTTTCAGCTACTTATAACTACTTTCCCCAAACAGTAAACTCATGATCTAAAATGCTTTTGATATATGTACACCATGCAATAAAACAAATAGGTTTTTATACAAGCCTTTATAAGACCGTAGTCCTGCTTATTTTCAAGAATCCCTCTTTAAAAAATGCAATCAGGTTATTTTAGGAACATGATTAATCAACAATAGTACTTAATCAACCATATTATCAAGATCAGCCTGGAATGGGAACTGCTATAGAACACGATGACTCACATCATCTATCCTGCTGGCATGACTGGCCAACAGCGTTCTCCAAGCTGGACAGCAGTCTGTGATCTCCCAGGATGCAATCTACCCAGTCCCTGTGAGTGCTCAAAGTGTAGCAGGCAAACTCTGCTATTTGCCATCATCCACTTCTCTGGACCCAGCAACTGGGAGATATCCAATGTGGAGCACAGTTAACGGGGGTTATGAACAGGAGACAGCAGGGAAGGAGGGAGCACAGATTGAAAGGACTCTGCCTCTACAGTGCACTGACTCTTTAAGGAGGCTGAAGTGTTTCTTACATTAGATGTGCTTCACACTATGGACATCCACAGGCAAAACCACAGAAAAGGGAATTCTGACCAGCAAAACACATCCCAAACAAGCATGCTGAGGAAGGCAGTTCAGAGATTTCTGAACTAAAGATCAACAGACTTCATATCCCTTGAGACAAACAGCCTAGCTATGGTTTATCCCTTGAATAGAAAAAAAAATAAATTACTAGAACTTCTATAATCATCACACAACTACTTCATACCTGTCTGTGATGCATCAGCACAGTACTAATGCTGCCAAAATAGGCCATGTAGTTTGAAAAACTGAGTACTCATAATCATTTTCAAGCAAATAGCCAAGGGGCTGGAGAGATGGCTCAGAGGTTAAGAGCACCAGCTGCTCTTGCAGAGGACTCAGATTCAATTCCCAGTACCCACATGGTGGCTAACAACCACCATTCTAGTTCCAGGGGATCTGATGACCACTTATGACTTCACAAGCATTGCACACATGGGTGCACTTATATACATGAATACAAAACACATAAAATAGTAAAAAAAAAAAAATTTTGAAAGAAACTAGTCTAAAACCAAATTTTCACTTACCTAAGTTTTCATCACTGGGAAGAATTTTTACATATTTCAAGCACCCACAAATGTGTTAAGTACTATATAACATCAAAGAATTAGTCATTGCTTTTGATTCACATTAAAGAGCATGGTCTGGTATCAATTAACCAAATAGGTGAGTGTTCATATGACAAGGATATGAAACATGCTCACAATAATTCTGAAGTTTTCAGCATTGCTCCTCTTAGATAAATTTAGTGTTATTTCTTCGTAACTCAGTGAGTCATCAGCCATTATTGATTACAATAATATAATCAATATATTATTGAGACAGAAATATCCTGGCAATATGGGAAGACTGCAGAAATGCAAGTTTCTAAATTAATGTCAGTGTCTTACACATGTGTCATAAATGGCTAACAAACGGATGTCAGATCATCCCTCTGGCTGAGATAATTGTTCTGCTTTGAAGTTCCTCTAGATCTATTGTGTGAGTTCCCAGGTCAGAGCATCTCCCTTTTTGTGCCCCCAACTCTCATTCTTCAATCATAATGCAGAATTAGAAAATTATTTGACAATGAGGTAACTGAAGTCATTGCAAATGGATATAGTACAGCTATTTTAAAGTATCTTCATTGCTGGTTTTGTCTAGGAGCATCTTTGAATTGCTTCCTACAACATATTAAGGATTTTGCATATTTTGTGGATGTATGACACCCTTCAAAATATGATTCAAAGGATGAAATTGGGACACTATCAAAGTAGTACTTCAATTAAAAATCTGTGAAAAAAATTTGAAAGGTTATATGCTACCCCATTAATATGTAAAATGTTTTTAGACATCAACTAAAACAATAGAATGGCACAAACCTCTATTTTGGGGGAACTACAATGTTTTTATAAACTGATCTGAAGAATACTTATATTTTATTTCAATTCTTTAAATTACCATTTCTTTTCAAATATTCTTATATATTTTATATGTTCATTTAAAATTTTATATTACACCATAACCACATATTGATATGGTATTAATGCAAATGCACACCTGGTTAGAATTTCTGATCAGAAAATATGAACGTGAATGAGGATAAGAACTAAACAATTGGGCCAGCAAGATCGCTTAGTGGACAAAGGCACTTGCTACCAAGCTTGACAACCTGAGCTCAGTCCCCAGGTCCATACGGTGGAAGGAAAGAACAGAGTCCTACAAGTTGTCTTCTGACATGCTCTGTGGCAACCCCCCCCCACACAAACACACACACACACACACAAATCTAAATAAATGCAATAAATGAAAAAACTAAGCAACTAAGACAGAAAATGAGTATTTAAAATAAAAATAATTTCCATAGTTAGAATAGATGTAAGCAGGTAGCTAATTAACATGCCCTAAATTAATAAAGACAAGGAGCTGGATTTGGAAAGTGAAAGAAATATCCTCCTTGGAAGGTGGGACTCACCTCCCAATTTCATTTGAATTTCTTCAAATGGAAAAAAACTTATGGTGAGACTTCAAGTCCCTGAGGGAAGAAAACTTAACCAACAGATTTCACTTCAATGGTTCCTTCTAAAGTAAAATCTCTCCACTGATTCTCTTCTGGACAAGGAAAAATTTTATTTAGGTAATACCTTACCTCTATATTTCAGTGCATGAGCTCAATTTAGGTAATGGTCCAAAGCAAAGACACATTGCTCAAGGCATAAAGATCCAAAACTTACTCCAGTAATTACATGTAGTGGTTTCATTAAAGCCTCCTTTTGATTATTTTGGGTTTATGAAAGCACTATAGAGAATGCACATGGTGCCATAGCTTATGCCAGCCCACAAAGAGGAATCTGAGACCATATAGTTTCTGGGGTAGGATGATACCTGATCTCATCTTCAATGTATTTTCAAGTCCCACACAGTGTAGTGAGATGGTAGCAAAGAATGTAGGTTCCAGGTTTCGAGTTTGGAGGCTAACAAATCTGGATGTGAGCACAAGTTTATACTTCCATTTTTCAACTGAGTAGTCATGGTATTGAATACAGTTTGCATCATAGTTTTCTCCACTGTTTTAAGTATTGGCCTTTCAAAATGTTACATCATTAGGTACATTAATACCTGTAATGTGATCAAATAACATACACTACATAGCTAGCATTTGATATATCTAAATAGAGTAGGGATAAAATTATCATCATTATAATCCAATGGCAAAAGGAGATATTGGAAATCATTACAAAACGCATGAATGAACGGAGCCACTGAGTACAGACTAGGTTCCTGACTCATTTCCTTCTTACTAACCTCCGACTTTTCCTTGTATTTTACATAAAATTGGAGTGACCTAGAAAACTGATGGATTTAGCTTTATTAACTCAATTTCTGTTTCTCAAAAGGCAGACAGGAGAGGAGATCTTTCCATACTGTTTTTTTTTTTTTTTTTACCCCAGCTATATATTTTTCTTCGTGTTTTTTTTTTACATGAATGAATTTGTTTGTTTAGTTACATTTTTTGAGATGGTGTCCTCTGTAGCCCCAGCTGGCCTAGTACTCCCTACGTAGACCCGGCTATCCTGAGATAGCCTATCTCACTGAGATCCTCCTGCCTCTGCCTCCATGCTAGGATTAAAGGTCTGCGTCACCAAGCCCAGCTGCAGGGAACTTTTCATGAAGGGAAGTACTACTGAAACACCTCATTCCATGGTGTTTCCACTATTTGACATTCTAGAAACACTGCTTCTGGGGTTCTCACTTTGTAGAGTTTATGTAGGAAGAAAATCACACAATATAATTCTGACCTAAAATTATTTTTAATTTTGCACTGTTTTTTTTCCTGCTTTCGGGAAGATGGACTGAAACAAAAATTGCAAATTTACTCTACACTTGGACTAATGTGGGCAACTGTTCTTTTTTTTTTTTTTTATAAGATGGAAATGACTTGCATGTCTGGCAAAAACTGTCAAATAGTACCTTAAACTTTGGAAATTGTTAAGTAAGCTGACCTTGAAGTAGGCGTGAGGAACTCTCTAGAAAATTTAATCTGGGAAATGATCATACAGTTCATTCGATTTCTTAAGTGTTCACTTCTTCTAAAGAGCCACACGAGTTCCAAGTATTGTTACTCTTTACAGTATTTCTGACAATAAATAAACACAATAAAATAAGAGTGAAATGATCGCTCCTCACAGACAGAAGAAGTGAGACAGAGAGTATTTAAATGATTTTTTGAAAAGCACAGAGTCAGCTCATGGAGGATAGGAGGATAATTTGAGTCTCTGGTTAGAATCCACTAATCCTGACGGATCCACAGTGGCTTCTGAACTTAAACTGTTTAGAATGACTGTAACATGTTTACCTTCATGACATTATTTATGAAAAGCATTTTAGAATAAATCTTAGAAAAGTATATAAAGTAAAGGCAATGCTTTTTTAATGCTCCAATTGGGGTAACACAGTAGTATCTCCTTATAGGAACAAAAGACCCGGGGGCAGGGGTGATATTAAAAGAAATGGACAGAGGAGGGCCTAAATAGACTTCAATTTCCTGCTTTTTTCTCAGCCATTTCCATGTTCTTGAGTTGAGAGACCATTCTCGGTTTTGCTCTTGTTGAGTCAGAAATGACTCAGTGACTGTGCACTGCAGGAACAGCAGTACTCTGTACCCTATGATGTCATGCATGCAGAAAGGAACTGTGAATCTAACTCCATGCAACCTAGAAAGTGTAACATTAGGCTAGTGATTCTCAAAGAGTAGACCAAGGACCAGCAGCAACAGCATCACTGGAACACCTGTTACCTCATGATCCAAGACCTAATTAATCACAAGTTCTGGGATGGAACATGAAGCCTGCATTTTAACAAGGCTTCTGAGAATCACTGACCTGGACTCAGACCAGAGCTTACTGACCTGGACATTGACACATTCAAAGTTCAGCACATTTCTTTCTGACAATACCTATTTTTCCTACCAAATTTTGGGCTTGGGAATTTTTGTTTGCTTTGCTCATCTGTGTTAGCCTCCTCTTCATGAATACACCACCACCTTTACATGGAAGGATGTGAGCTGAATGGATGATATTCATATTAAGATTTCCTTCCCGTTGTTTCTTTGAGTCTTGAAGCAAAAATACCCATGTTTCACCTTCACTTTTATGAGCTCAGCACTGTGCTTATATGTGACATTTGAAAATATTCACTCAAGAACACGCTCATCAACATGGGTGAATGGCAGCAGATTTTCGACCTTCAAAGCAAATACCTAGGAGCATTGGAGGAGTTGGTGCTTTATACTAAGTAAAAGGGTATCAGCAGGCATATACCCTGAGAGCAAAATGATGTCTATATTAGTCATCCAATCTATTAGATATGTAGTTGTCAACTGATTTTTTTAATTATGCCCATCTTTGATAGCAGTCTGTAATCAAATTGCCATTCAACACAAGACCCAAATCTGAACCCTTAGATAAATTATGCTGAAGAAGGCACATATAAATGATTTTTAAAATTTTGATATTTGTTTACTTAAATTCATATTAGATAAGATTAAACTTGAGTAATATATAAACTCATTTTCCAAGGAAGAAGTTATTCTGAAGTGTTACACATTAGAGACCCAGATCTCAGATAGGAAAAAAAAAAAAAAAAAACTCATATAAAAAGTAATAGATTCTTTTTTCTAAAAAGTGTTTTCAATTGGAAAATTTAAAGTATTAGATGTATAAGAGAGTACATGAAATGAGTGGGGGGGCAGGAAGGGGAGGTATGGATAGGGGAAGGTATCTAAATATATTAAACTATATTGTATGAAAATTGCAAAAATTAAAAAATATAAAAACCTTTTATTTGTTCCTTCAAAATAATTTTTCAAATTCTCACTAAAGTGAAAATACATAATTAAAAAATTCTCTCTAAGAGGGTATGGTTGTCTGCACTTATAATTTTATTACTTAAAAGGAAGAGGAATCATAAGTTTGAGGTCAACTTGAGCTATACAGGAAGTCAATGCCAGTTATACAGGGACCATATCTCAAAAAATAAAGAAGCAACCAAACAAAAACATGCTGGAGGTTTGTCTCAGTGGAGGCATAGCTCAGGTCTTCCAGGGCTGCTCAAAGCCCTGAGCTCCACTCCCAGCACTATTAAGAAATAAACAAAAGGCTCTCATAGAATGAGAGAGTCCCAGGCATCCCAGTGGAATAAGCAGAACTTTATCAAACAGATTTCAAAGTAAAACGCTATTGCTTTAGTTTGTAACAGCTACCAAGAAGCTTGAAAATAATTTCAGTTCATATTTTGAAGCTGACAAATACCAGCTCTGGGACTGAACCTGCATTATGAAACAAGCTTCCAATTTGGTTACGCAGACAGTCGCGCTCATTTGTTAATTTGAAACATTTGACGAAGACTTCAAGTTCTGCTTTTGAGGACCTTTAGCCTGAATGGCTAGAGACACGTGTTTTTTTCTAGTTACATGATACTCAGAAATGGAAATTTCCTGTGCAATAATACAAAAAGGATTCTATAATAAAACATTTATATTAGAAAACACTTGTAACAACAGACTCTCATAGCACATCAATAACCAATGAAGACAATATGTTAATGGAAAAAGGGAGAGATGGCTTTCCCATTCCTACAGTGTAACCCCTTTTGTGCATGTGGTGACCTCTGTTATAGCAGAAACATCCTCGTTGACTCTTGAAGCTGTACTTTAAGCCAGAACATTCTGAAGAAGGGGGTGAGCTATTGAGTTAGCAGAGAGGGCATGGCTCTGCCAGTCTTATCTAGTTGAAAGATAATTAATTTGTTCAGTACTTGGAATTAGAAATGAAACATATAAAACAGGAAACTAATGTTGCAAAGTTTTGTTTGGGTTTCTGGGGAATTTCATGAAAGATATGAAAATATGTAAGCATAATGTCCAATTCCCAATATGAACAACTTTATCTCAAACAATATAACCCCACTGATACATCAATTAGCACGGAATTCCAAGTTCTCTGAAAGAATTCTCTGTGATGGTACAAATGGTATATAGTTGTATCCATCCAACACAATGCTCACTTCTTTCTGTCTTCTGTTCAATTAACATACAGTGTGGAAAACCTCTAGCAAATTTGGGGTTAATTTTCAGAATCACCCCAATGGTGTTCTCTTTGTTAGCTCAAATCAATTTAACTCATTTAGACTTTTATACCCTTCCCATCAAATTCTTTTAGTTTTACTCCACTTCATATACCCACTTCATATTTGGGTATCATATATATCATATAAATGATATATATGATACCCAAATAAGATATGAGGTCTGATGATTAAGACAGTAATCTTCACTAGTGGGTGACAGGAATGAACCAGGGAAGAGATTATTCAAAGTCTCTGTCCCATTTGGAACTTTATCTAAATCTGAAAAAGTTCCAGATGGTACAGAAACTCTGTATATCACACACGAATCTTCCTGGACTCTTAATGTCTTAGTTTGGTATAGTCTGTCTATTTCAGACATATACTTTCATACATTTGCAAAGCAACTTTGATATAACATGGTCAACTAAAGTACACAATTTATTCATATTTAGTTTTTTTTGTACTGTTTCTTTTCTATTCCAGAAACCCATCCCAAATGTGTTACCATGTCTTCTTAGGCCACTCCAAACTATAATACCTCCCCACACTTCTTGCCAGCTGACTCTTTACTAGAATCATTGTGCTTGAAGAAACACAAGGGGACAATAATGAAGGAAAATAACCATAAGCTTGCAATAAAAGAGGTTTCATTTCATCAAAAAGACTGATCAGTAACCTAGAAGATATCTTCCTAAGAAACTGGGGTCATCCTGGACCATGGAAGCTGTCCTTGGAATATTCTCCTAGATGCAAGTAAAATCACCCCATTTTATGACCAGTTCACTGATGACAACGTATGAGGCCTGAGATGCCTTTTATAGTCCCCCTACCTACTTCTCATAGACACACATTACAAAGCCTATAATTTTATCATGAGAAAAAACTAAATCTATCTAGAATAATCTTTTCTTTAAAACTAATTTGTGGCTAGTTAGAAATTTGTGTTATTGTACACCATTGAAAATGGTGATGAAACAATTATGTTAGTGAATTCACAAGCACTGAATTTGAACATTTATAAAACACCATGTATCTGTGATCTTAGCATGATATGCAAAACTAGTTATTGGCTATCAAAGATAGGCTGGCCGCAATGTGTAAAGAATCTTAGAACGCATCTACTTGAGCAAACTGTGAAATCTGCTTTTTCAAAATGTACCAATCTTAGTCTCTAACTATTCCTTTCCTAATGAGTCTGATTTTCCCCCTGCTTTCTGCAGTGCTTTTTCTTATTTTCTAAAACAACGTTTCCTTGTTATTGGATGTTTGTATAAGGAGCCAGGAAATTTAAAGCTCAATGTCTTTGGTTCTTCGCTTCCACTGTAATTTCAGACTACTTTACCCTTCTTAAGATGTATTTTCACTTCAGTTTCTCAAAGCTTGTCCTTTACAACAAGAAGCTTATTTGGCCTGTATTATCTGTCTCGATTTCTACACTTAATGAGTGTTCTAACCTGCTTCTTTTATTTGAAAGAATAAACCTTTCAGTTTTAAATTTTTGAGTAACAAGACAAGAATCAACTTCTAGCTTGTCTGGAACATGACCTTTATCTGGCACAGACTGAGTCACACTATTTACCAGAGATCACTAAGTGTGAGGAGCAGATTGGTTGTGTGTCTACATGTCCTAAGCCTAAAGCGCACTGGATGATTGCAGCTCATTGTGCTGCTTCTTCATGTCCTTGGTCTAAAGCATGCTGATACTTAGGCAAAGACTTCCTCAAGTTCCAAAAGTACTTTTCCAAATTGGACTGACCTTTGAAACACAACACAGATGGAAAGCACAAAAGAAATAAGACAGTATTACACGGACCCACTGAACTCTGCAGCGCACCTTGAAAATTAAGGCTCAAAAGTCTCCTTTAATATACCATCTGACTACCCTTTGTTCCTTTACCTAACCTTTCAAGACCTTTCTTTTCTGTTGGAATCCATCTTTTTCTGAGGCTCTTGCTATAAGATATATGTCTCCAAATTGGGATAACTGCACCAAGTGCCTTTCTTTACCACACTTAGACGCCTATCAGTCACCAAAAATGTCTTGACACTCTTTCTGGAGTTGCCTTATTTCTCTCTAGTAGTAGATAAAGCTCCAGGGAACAGCGTGGGGATGAGGCACACACCAGCTGAGCCGAACCTCCCACCAATCCCTCATACTGCCAGCAAGGGAAATGACTGGTTCTCTCTATATTGGAACATTCCCCTTCCTGTGCTAGGCTGCTGTACATGTTGCTCTTTTTGCTTATTATTCATTATTTTTCCACTCCCAAAAAATTCTTTCAAATTTCTATTGACCATCTTTGCTCTGTGCTCTCCCCAAACACCCCCTCCTTAGAAATAGATACACTCTCTTTTGGGAGTCTATGGGTTGCTGCAGGTAAGAAACTCTATGGTGGTACCTGTGATATTGTAAGTTGTACCTACATGTGTCCCCTTCCTCCCTCAACTCTGAGCGCCCTAACAACAAGAAACATGCCTTATTAATACTGGTATCTTTATCAGGTTTTCTAGCAATGTTCAAGCTGTTAATAGGAAAAAATATTTGAATACGTGTCATGTACCAGGCTATGCTAAATTATTTATAGCAATTATATATTCCTTGCAATTACCTCAATCAACAGTGCATTTATCACAATTACAGTTTATAAAATCAAAATCAAAGGAGGTAAGCAACACGCCCAAATTTATACAATTAAGTTTCAGAACTCAAGTTCAAGTTTAACATTAAAGTCCATTTTCCTAAGCATTTTGTTACTCATCTGTGGAGAGTGAACAATCGTTAACAACTACATGAATGTTAGTAAATGAATGGAAAGAATCCCGTATGAAAACAAATGATACCAAGAGCTCTACATGCTTGAGTTGCCTGTCATAGAATAGTCAGGAATGTTCCCTGAGTATTATGTAGTCCAAATCCTCAGTTTACACATGAAGAAACAGAATCCAAAAAAAGTGACAATGTTTTTCCCTACTTTTTACAACATTATATAACATATTACAAAGGTGATTCCTTAAAAGAGAAACAGTTGCAAGTTAAAGAAGTATGTATTTAATCTAACTAATCCTGGCATGATTTTGAAGGGTTAAATGCAATATAGTCACACTTTTCGTTGTTTGTACAATAGAACTTCAGATCTACAGAAAAAGGGCATGGACTGGGGAGTTCATCAGTATATCATCTTAAGGCGTTCAACACACATTTGAATATATTTCCAGAGAAAATGATAGATTAATTTTTCCTGCTGGATTACAAGAACTCTGCAGAGATTGCTGAAATGCCTGCTGTTAATAGAAGAGCTTGAAAGCTATCCAGGAATACTTTTTTCTTCAAAGGAAAATTCTAACTGGTCCAGCCAGGAAATGTAGCTTTGAACAAGACGCAAATGTGAACTGGCTTGCACTGGACTGGATGTTTCCCAAGTGTTTTCCCATGAAGCTGTGGTGTGGTCTTGCTTTGTAGGGCTATTCAGCTAAATGACTGAAATGGGGAGTAGATTCCTCAGGAAAAACATTTTGGCAGAAACCAAATTATTTAATTTACTTTCTTTTCCTGTTATACTCTTTTGCTTTAAGAGAAAAATAAGAGGTCAAAAAGAATGCAAGCTTATTTTAAGGGGAAAGACATTTTATAGACATAAAAATCCCATTTGGTTATTAACAAAAGAGCATTTTTAATTTTAAAAAATAATATTTAAATTAAATGTGTATGAGTATATTGCCTTATGTATGTAAGTGCACATGTCATGTAATGCCTGCGAAGGTCAGAAGAGGATGTCGGATCCCCTGGAACTAAAGTTACATATTAGCAGCCATGTGGGTTCTGGGAATCAAACCCAGGTCCTCTGCAAGAGCAGCCAGTGCTCTTAACTGCTGAACCATCTCTCCAGCCCTAAGAGCACTTCTTATACTAGATAAAAATTCAAGGTTCATATTTTTGGATAGTTGATATGGTACTTTTTAATTATTATTAACTAGGCTGTGGCTGCAGGGCAATCTGCGGTCCAGAACAACATGGAGTTTTTGAGCTTTGTCTGAGCTGGAAGAGCCAAAGGAGCAGTTAGCAAGGGTCCTGCACGTCAAGGAACAAACAGACAATTCAGTTATAGAGAAGGGATTGTCCAGAGCATAGGTAGACTACAGGACACTTATAAAGGTTTTCAGTACAACCAAATAATGGCATGTGTGTAATGAGACACTTTGAACCACAAGCAGAATAAGCTATGAAATGAAAATCTCCTCTTTTTTAGCTGAAATGATTTGGGAAGAATCCACTATTCTTATAAGCGACAATATGAACAGAAACAGAAAAGAATGAAATAGCATTCATTCAAGTTTTCATTCAACAAATATTTGCCGAACACCTGTATGTATAAAGCCCTGTGTCAAGTGCAGGCATGACACCGCTTCTTATTTGTCAGTGAGCGTGAAGAGATCACACTAGCAGGCATAAAGGGCACATTTTAGCTATATGACGTTGGATGAGTCACTTAACCTCTTTGAAGCCTAGTTTCCTCCCTGGTGGAATGAGAGGATTAGCCACCAGTGGTTTTCAAAGTTCCATCATGTTTCTTGCACCAGAGTGACTCGGCTCTGCTGTAATGAAATCTAAGTACCTTTTGAATGTATTAAGAAACCAGGACAGATCTGTTGTCACTGAAGACAGGGGACCAGCCAAGGAGAAGAGCCTGACATGTTTCTCCCTCAGTGTCTTTCTCCCTTCTCACCCAGGCTCATGCTCCAAAACCCCAATGTGGAATCTCAGGATTACAGGGAAGTTGTTTTAAATATTTTATTTATTTTTATTTCACATGTATGAGTGTATTGCCTGCATGTGTGGAAGTGCACCCATGTCATGTAACGCTGCAAAGTCAGAGGAGAGTGTTGAATTCCCCTGGAACTGGAGTAATGGACAGTTGTTAGTCACCATGTGGGTGCTGAGAATGAGAACCAGGGTCCGCTGCCAGAACAGCTGGTGTTCTTCATTGTTGAGCCATCTCTCCAGCCCCGGAAGTCATTTATAAAAGAATTCATCCACCCACCTCCCTTCACAACTCTAAGAGACACATGGGAAGCATGAGCACTCAGAGGACCTATTGTTTAAACAGACTTTTAAGCTTAAGGATTCCTGTGTTCCTTTCTGCAAGCCAATTCAATAGAACTTAAGGGAAATGACAAATCTGTTTGGAAAACTATGTTTCAAAGTGCCTCATAATGCAATTTAGGTGAAATGAAAGAAGAAAACTAGGTATTAACCTGCAGAGGCCTGAGTTTAGTCTGTGGTGGAAAGGGTCAAACCAGGGCAGTAACAGATGAATCTGTAGAACTTCATAAGATTAAACACAGTTTTTGTAAATTCAGGAGAGTACTACAGGTAAGTATGGTAACCAGAACTCAAACTCAGTGCATGTTGAAATTTCTCAGGAGCTTTAAAAAATACTGTTAACTGGCACTCACCCCCTGCCCCCCAGAGGTTCTGAATTAACAGCTAGGGATGTACCCTGGCATTGGATGTTTAAAGTTCCCCACTTAATTCTAATGTTAGTCAAAGCTGAGAGCCACTGAATTAGAAGGGCAGAGTATGGCAGGCCTGGAGACTATGTTTTAATGAACTATCTTTTCTGCTTGTTTTATGATCTATTTTTTTAATCAAAGTTTTTTTTCCCCAAATTCTTACCATAGAGTTAAAATTGGCCATATAATGGCAGAGTTATATGCCGTATCATTTTTCTATATTGTCTATTAACATATCTCTGTGGAATTTCCAAGGATGCCAGTCTGTCTGTTTTCCTAATGATAAAAATCAATGATAAAATTTCCACTAATAAGAAATGTGTGCATTAGGCACATGTACAAATGCTATCATCACACAAGTTTTCCTAAATAATAAATCATGATCTATTTTTTGCATGATAAATGATATCCAAAAACAA
>NW_008336076.1:3152027-3176323 GCF_000622305.1 Nannospalax galili | reverse complement strand
TCTCTCTCTCTCTCTCTCTCTCTCTCTCTCTCCTCTCTCTTTCTCTCTCCAAATTTGTAAATGGCAAATTATTAAGCATTTTCATTTCATCTTGAAACACATGTAGTCTCTATGAGGGACATTTTATTTTATTTTTTTATTTAATATTTTTATTGAGCTTCTGTACATTTCAAACAACAGTTCTTAATCAAATTTAGACCCTCTTCCCCATCGACTCCCCCCCCCATCGACTCCCCACCTTCCCCAGACCTCATGTATTCTGCCATAAATGTTAAGTTCCATCTGGTCAAGCATTTGTACCTAGATGTCCTTCAGTGCAAGTTCATCCACTGGAGTCTAGTCAGCCTGTCTAGAGGTCTTTTTTATTTCTTTCCACAGCATTTTTTTATTGAATTTTTCATGTACTTCATAGAGAACAGCTCAAACGATCTTAATCATCTTTGTACCTCCGGCCCACTGGCACCCTCCCATAGCCCCCTCACTCCCCACTGGAGCCCATATACTGGGTCATCCCTGTTAAGGACCACTGCATTGTCAGTGTCCCCTACCATTCCCCAGCGCAAGTCCATCCACTAAGTCTAGTCAGCCTATCTAGAGTCCCTTGTTTCAGGAAGATCAGTTCTTCATCTAGCAGCAATCAGTTGCCAACATTCCTTCAGATGAGATTGGGATGGGCTGTTCATTTCCCCAGTTCTATGCTGGATTACTGTCTGCCTGAGTTTGCATGGGACTTGTGTATGCTGACACCATTGCCATAGGATTATATGAGCAGGGTCACAGGAGCTTGTAGGACTGCTTCCATAGAGTCATGCAGCTCCTCTCTGAGGGACATTTTAAAGTCAAGAGATGATTAGCATTCCCTTTGTCTAAATCTAGAAAATATAAACTACATGAAATCTTAAGTCACAGCAATACTACATGTTCATATAGTCTTTTTGACTTTATAAGACCCTTCTATAAATATTATCCATCTGGACCCTAGCAAAAATTCAGTTATTTATTTATGATAGACACTCTGATTAGGGAACAGAAACCCAGACATTAATAACACACCCGAGCCCCAGTGGAAGAATTAATCAAGGGTCTCAACTCTTTTCTTTCCTAGTCTGGCTTTTTCTTTTCTCTCAAGCAAACAGTCTAGTTATCAAGTACAGGATCTCTAGGCTGTAGGGGGGATGTGGGTGTTCACATCTATGCAGTCATCTTGATCCTCTCTATCCCTTGGGCCTCATCACTAAAACTAAAAGTCATTATTTTCTGTTTTTGTTCAAGCTATGAAAATGCTTATTTTCTTACTGAATTGTTTGTTTGTTGTTTGGGAGAGATAGTGTCTCACTTATACAGTCCTTGAACTTACTACATAGCCCAAGCTAGCCTTGAACTTCTGATCCTCCTACCTCCTCTTCTAGATTGTAGGCGTGCCCCACCAGACCTGGCTTGAACTGTAAGCTTCTTGAAGGTAGGGTCAGTGTGAGATTATGAGAGTCATGTTTCTTCTCCCCAAACTGCCTAGTGGCTTCATTTACTAAATCACATGTGGGAATATGTTTTCTCCTTGCTATACTGCTTTAATCTAATTTATTAGACTTTTAGTTTAAAGTTCGAAATATTTTCCAAATTCGTTTATGATTTTTATCCCCTTCTCTCGTAATGAATAAAGAACTATGTTATTTCTAAATTTAAAACAGCTTTTAAAATAAAGAAAAACTGTCACCATGAACTAACAGGTCTTTCTTCCTATTTCTGAGCCGATTTCTCAGTTGTTTTAATAATATCCCAGAGCAGAAGCCTTTCAGATCAATCGCTTTCTTTCACAACATCATCTGGATATGTTTGGCAGTGTTTGTCTATGTCGTGGGCATTCCAAGACAAAAATCATGACTTCGATAGTGACAAGATTCACGCAGAGTTCACAGGAAGTACTTCCTCCCTCAGTGGGTACACATGACTTTAGATTAAGGCTATCACAAGCTTTCACAGCTCATCAGTGGGAAGGCTGAGCCTGCCTTCTGCCATGTCAATATTAACGATCTGACACTATCATTATCTGAAAAACCGGGAGACTACTTTAATTTGTATATCTGAGCTCTTCACATAGTTTTTCCCCCAAGATGTGAAATACAGCGGTACTGCGAGGATAACTGGAATGCCAATTCAGGGCGGGTGCACTGGAAACCTGGGTTTTCATTGACTTCACTTTCCCAGAGAGGGTGTGCAAAAAGTGCATCAGAGATCAGTGGCATGCACTAGTGAGTGGCAATAGCATGTGAACACGAAGCCAGCAATACAGTCTTTTAAAGTAGCTTTACAGGAAAAAAAAATCCGTAAGGGCACCACATACATGGAAGAGTGGTCAAGTTTTCGCTTCTGAGATTTGGGTTGAATTCTCGTACTCAACATCTCGACATATTCAAGGAGACTATGCAAATAGCACAAAACAATCACTGAGAGGAACTGTTGTGTTAGCAAGCACAAAAGTTATCTCTGAAGTTTAGAGCAGATTCCTTCAATTAGAAAAAGATACATGGGGCTACATAGACGGCTCAGAGATTAAGAGCACTGGCTGCTCCTGCAGAGGACCGTGGTTCCATTCCCAGCAGGAACATGGTGCCTAACAACCAACTATAACTCCAGTTCCAAGGGATCCAATATTCTCTTCTGACCACAACGGGCATTATGTGACACAAATGCACTCACGTACATGCAAGCAGTGCACTCATACACATAAAATTTTTAAAAATAATAAAATATTTTTTAAAAAAGAAGAAGATATGCATCTTTACCCTGACATCCTGTCTTATTCCGACATAAATAAGTGGAGGAAGAATTTCAAATTACTTCTACTCATGACAGTTTTATCCTAGACAAAGTTCCTGCCACAAAACAAGGGGTGAAGGACTTCTAGTAGGGCTGTAATTGCCATAATGTTGATTAAATGTATACTTGAGTAGGGAAAAGCTTTTCTGTGGCATGGTAGAGTCTTTCTAGTGCTATTTAAAACACTTCAAATACAATCTTCTAAAAGAGGCACTTTGATGAGCAATGCAACATACCTGAAGTTTCACTGTCATGGAAAGCAGAGGTTGGAGCTGTAAGGAGATTAGAGCTGGCAAACTGACTTACATACACTAACATGCTTTACATCTCTTTCCAGGTACACACTACACAAGAGCATCAGGTTTATTATACACTTTCAGCTTGTCTTTGAGACCAAGTATTACCAATTTTATTTAGTCAGTTCTCATCAAGCCTTCTTGAGAGACTTGGCCTCTACCGTGATTAATTTTCTTAAATCATTCATCTATACACTGTCATATACTAAAGATAATTAGTAGAAACTACTTCCCAAGCAGGAGGGCCAAATATACTTTGAGGGGCAGACAAAAGGTATGTTGGAATGTATGTTATAATGTCAGATCATCAATCATGGTTTAAGTCATACATTACATATAATAATGTGCATCTTGGTATCACCAAAATGATCATGATTTTCAGAGTGATTTGAAAGATTTAGAGTAGAAAGGAAACAAAAGGGGTTCCATTACTATGTCTTCTCTCCCCTCCATGCTAACCATGCCGTTCCTTAGGTAGAAACTGAAGGGGTAGTACACAGACATTCTAAACTGGAGCTGATTTGGCTAGTAAGACAAACAACAACCTTTCTCCACAGCAGGCATATAAAGAGGTAGCAGTGAGTTCTACCACTGCTCTCTGAGTGCTGGCTTAGAGAGTAGAATACACTGTGGACTGACACATTCCTTTGACGATCTGAACAGAGCCAGGTCATCTGACCCCCAGCCTCATACACAGTTTAGTAAACTGCATTGCTCCCCAAAGAATAATTTATCTTTTCCTCTTCAGAGTGTTAGACTTCACTCCAAAATGCAGTAATGGAGACAGGTCAACTGACTTTATAACGCAGTACTATACTGAAAGAGTTGAGAATGGAAAACCCTGTCACCAGTCAATTAGTATATACATACCTCTTATCACTGATTAAGCATGTATCTGCTTATAGAATAATCGAGCTGTTAGGAATAATACAAACTTAAAACTTAGACATATATTCTTTATTCCAATATATTTTTCGTAGTCTATTTAAGTGGCAATCCTGTTTTTGAAAGCAGAAATTAGTAACTGAACACTAGCAAGTAGATTTAAATAAAGGATAGTAGTCCTTACAGCTTTGGGGCCAGAAAGATCAGCATTACTAATCAAAAGACTATACAAAATATCTCTGACAACTAATCTAGAAGTTAGTGTATAAATGCTTTAGAAGGTTTTAATAAAAACTGCATACTATGTCAATTATAGTTCATGAAATAAAGACACAATAATTCCTTAAGGGTGTATGCTACTCTTTTGCCCCACTGATCTCTATTGCTGAAATTTGTCAGAAATTATCTGAGCACACAACTCTGTAGAGAAGGAAAGCAGAGCCAGCAAGGTGGCTCAGAAGGTGAAGGTGGTTGATGTAAAGACTGACAAGCCAAGTTTGATTCCTGGGACCTACGTTCCAGAAAGAGAACTGACTCTTGCAAGTTATCCTCTGACCCCCACTCATGGGTCATGACTAATGGGCCTATACATATATACACATAGACAGTAAATAAATAAATGTAATGAAAACCCTCAAAACTCATCTGAAAATAAAAGAGAGAAAACGCATGCGGCATTCACTCTCAATGAAGTAAACTGTAAAAACCAATCTTTATAGCCACACATGCTTATAAAGACATTACATGTAAATGAGGCAGGAGCTCAGCCCCTCACTGGGGATCCTTGGAAGTCCCACTGAAACCATAGAAAAACCTGTGGCTAGCTAGAACGTGGTCCCAGGTTGTAAAGTAGCAAACACAATGAAGATCTAATCAAACGGAAAGCGAAATTGAGAATTACAGCTACGGAAGAAAAGGTCAACCTTGAAGAAGGTCAACAACCTACAAGATCCTAGGACACATAAAGCTGTGGGGTGACCCTGGAAATTTGCCTCAGATAATAAAAAGGACTCAGAACGTGAGAAAAAGGTAAAACTGGAGAAACACAGGCAAGCTACATCTATGAGAACTTTAAAACAATTCCTGCTTAAAATGGAAAGTAAGACACAGTCATCATAGATTTAGAAGTGAAAGGAACTCTTCCTCTACACAGTCAAAGTTGGGACCTGTGAAAAGTTTCTGAGTAAGGGGGCAGACACATAGACTAGCCATTGTGGGAAAAGATTAAAGCTGGCAGCAAGGAGAAGGTGCAGTCAGAGCAAGCTGCTCCGGAGTCCTCTTGCATTCAAAATACCAACACTTGCATTCATGCTTCCAAATGAGAAGAAGCAGATCAAGAAACCATTACTATCTGTGTGAAAAAGCAAAGCAGCAAATAGCCCCACTGAGGACTTCTGAAAAGCTGTAGCTCTCGCATCAAGGCTTTCAAATATGACATGATGGAGACGGATCTTTTACTGGAAGTTTCAAAGTGACATCCGTTCATGATTTATTTCATAAATACCACATGTGTGTTTTGATCCATATACAGTTTGAAATCTCATGACATTCAAGTTGTCAGTATTGTATCTTTGCCTGCTTTAGTGCTTGATTCACTGTTAGGCATGTCTTAAACAAATCAAGGAGAATTTTAATTTGTAAAAAGTAAACATATGGCTACTAGTATATAAAAATTCAAGCAATACCATAAAATGAAGAAGATCAACATATTTTTTAAAGCAACAGACAATTTCAATCGACTGGCATTCAAGTATTGAGTCACTCTGAATTACATAAAGCCTTGACCAATATTTATTGTTTCATGTTTTAGAAGCAATTTCCATTTTGATGGGTTGCTTCAAAGGTGGTATTCTGAAGCAGTTAGGTAACATAAAAATATAGGATCAAGATTATGTCTGTCAGATGAAAAATACAGCATTTATGCAGCATTATATAATCCATTCGCCGGTTTATGGGCCCAAGGTCCCCACGGGAATGTCACAAGCCCACATAATATGCTACAGGGTTAGAGTTTGCATTTGGGACTCTAAATGAGCAGGAAATACTTTCTGAAACCACAAGTATAGTAGCATACTTCCCAATTCTGTAACACAAGCCAAAAAAGACAAATAATTTCAACATGGCAGCTAAAGATGTCCTCAGTTCGGGTGAGTCCAACATTAAAATAAATGCAATTTTTCTCTGGGATGTCAGTACTCCTCAACTCTTAAGATACGAAGCACATAAATCAGGGGGCCAAATTGGGCCTATGAAAGAGCAGTTACCAATGATTCAATGTCAGGGAAGTCTGCTGCAGTGTTCCCCAAGGATGAGGCCTGTATTTCTTAAACACTCCATCTAACTGCCTTCAATAAAGAGCAAGCACATGATACTTAATTTTAAATATGACATCATATTGGAGATAGGTGTTGTGGCTAACTTAGGATGGACGTAATTGGAATTTTCAAAACAAAAGGATGTAAGATTCATAATAGGCAAGGATGGAAATACAATTATACACTTACAGAATAAAATAAAAAAAATAAAATAGAGCAGCAATTTCTAGCAGGGGAAATGTGTAAAAAGCTCTGTGGATGGAAAAGAACCACAGACGAATTCCAGTGTCACAGTAAACCAGTTTCAAAAGGCCTACCTAACTTGAATACATGAAAAACTATATCAATATGATGAAACAGTTGTCTAATACAAATACACGTCTGTCTTTAAAATGTAAAAGTAAATAAAATAGCATTAGAGGAAATATTTTAAAAGTATGAATTATTTAATTGAGTTAAGTGAAAATTAAAAGACATCTCAAGGGATGTGGAGGCAGTACAGTGGAAAAATATTTTTACCTATCAGGCAAGGGGACCTAAGTTTGACTACACTATGTAAAAGTTAAAAATAAAAATGACTTTTAAAAAGTGGCTCCAAGAGTTTTGAAAATGTGTTATTTTTACATATTTACTTCTATATTTTACAGAAAGAATGAAATTAGAGCTGCACAATAGATGCACTAAATAGATAATTTTATCATTTAAAAGCCACTGAAACAGATGACAAAGTTAGAATGCTTTTGACTTATTATAATCTTTGACTTTTTAAAATTGCAGACTCAGTTCAGACTAAGACTGAAGATTTCACTAAGCCCTGTTAGGAACCGACCTTCAACTCAACATTTCCCAACATGCTTTTGGGTAAATTATGTACCATATTTCAGTCTTCTGTTCAGGGTAAGGACCATGAAGTTTAAAAATAAACCTTTTCCCAAAGGAAATGGACTATCAGCCACTGACCACAGAATTACGAGTACTATGCACTTTGTTGTTCATATAACACTGTAAGTAATATGGATGGGATTTCTAGAGGTCAAAACTGACAGGTTATTGAAAAATGCAGAATGTACTGTGTTTGTCAAAGCCTTCACTGATTGCTTAAGTTAAAAACTGGATATAGCCAGATTTGGTTAAAGTGCATGCCTTTAATCCTAGCACTTGGGAGGCAGAGGCAGGACAGCCTGGTCTACATAGTGAGTTCCAGACTAGCTAGGGCTACAGGGAGACCCTGTCTCAAAAAAACCAAAACCATGGCTCAGGGACCATCGCAGAAGAGGAGGGAGAAAGATTGTAGGAGCCACGGCTGGTTCATGAACACAGGGAGGTGGAGGCTTCCAGGCCACTGGACGCTTGCTCTCATGAGCCTGTGACAGCAATGGCGATGAGCATAGGACCCATATCAGCTCAATTAAACAAGGGCCCAGAGGGGAAGTGAGAAAGAGGCAGCAGGACAGCACTAGACTGAGAACTATTTGAGACTGATTGCTGCTGGGTGAGGGAGAATATGACTTACACAGGACCACTGGCTGGGCTGACTAGATGCCAGTGGACGCATTTACACTGAAGGACATTTGGGTACAAACACCTGAATGAATAGGACTTAGCATGTATGGCAGAGTGCGTAGTGTTCAGTGGGGTAATGCGGGAAGCATGGATGGGGGAGGGGGTCTGGATTTGAGTGGGAAATGTATGAAATTTGAAAATCTCAATAAAAAATATATATGCATATATATGTATATATGTACGTATAAACTATGCCATTAAGTAAAAAAGAAACCAAACCAAAAACTAACCAAACAACAACCAAAAAACCATAATGGATATAATCTAGATGAAAATGAGATATCTAATGCTGTGAAAAGGTAAGGGAGCGGAGGGACTCATGGAAGGCACAGAGAGTGCAGGGGAGGGAAAGGACAGGAAGCTCACGATACTGTGCTTGTATTTTCAAATTGAAACAATCAGCAAATTCTTCGTTGTGACAAAGGAGGAATTATCTTGCTGTATGTCTTTCACTATTTCTATCCTATATGGTCTGAGTTTGTCAAACCTACTTCATCAAAGTGACATTTTCTTACCTATTTTTAAATGGTGAGTTTAGTAAGCTATGACATGATGGCATGCTAATTAATCAGAGTGACTAACCCTGGTAAGACAGCGAGTGCAGGCATTAATGTAATTTAGTTACAGGTGTTTAATTCAGCCAAACATATTTGAGTATCACATATTTCATTTTACCTGCACTAAAATATATCAGTGACAAACAACTCTCCCTCTATGTTCAAGAATGAAATAGAAAATCAATCCATTTAAGAATAAAAACAGAGTGGAAGCTGTGAAATAAAGTGGGAAATACATACCACCACCAAGGACAGAGCAACTTGCAATTAACATAAGAAACAAAATGTTCCAGTTCAAGTAAGGGACAAATCAAAATGTTTTTAAATTTGTTTCCAAGGAGTCTCTCCAAGGAGCGAATAAAAACCCAGCAGTGAGTTCAGCTTTTAAGAATTTCAAACGTTCAATCAAGTCATCTCAAACACTGGTTTTGTTACATCTAAGGAAAACACAGTTCCAGCATGGCTGCGTAGTGAACAAGGACACGCTCCACAGCAGCAGTGTGCTCCACTTTGACCGCCCACTCAAAACACATAAACATTTTATTCCCTAGCACCTACAATTCTCAAAGCTCCCTCTACTCAGGTAATTATGCCAGTTTTTTGTTTAAAAGCTATAAAAACAAGCAAACAAATAAATAAATAAAATATATTATTTCATGTTATTACTGAAAAGTATGAAAATAAAACCCAAGAGATGAAAATGTAAATTGAATTATTTTTTTACTTGTGCTTTGTTTAAATAAAAGGATTTCCATGTTGTCAGTTACTTGTTCAGAGAAGATGATCACCCTGGAGGAGTAGGCACAGGATGGTTCTTTCTAGAAGCGTCCAGGAAAGCAACTGCATGTAGCAGTAGAAGAGATTGCTTTTTTCATGAGGCAAAATTATTTATAGCTTTGTTCTTGAGTAAGATGTTAGATATGTTTAGACTCAACAATATGATATCATATGTATTTTCTTCCAAGAAACTAGCCACTTATGTTGAAACATAATCTATTTTTACTCATGACAATGAGGTTAATAGCATCATATTAATTAAATGAAACAGTCCAAATTTAAAGGAAGGAAAGAATTAAGAAAAGAAACAGAAAAAAATGCTGTCCATTTACTATAGCTCAGTTTCCATCACGGAGTGTAATTCCTAAAGGGGTTTGAAAGTGTATTTCTAAAAGAAAATAGAGGAGACAGACTTCTATTAATGTTATGTCCTCTGACATCTATTCTGTGAAAATAAAAGGAGAAAGCATTAACTTTCAACAGTGGACATGTTAAAAAAAAAAAAAAAAAAAGCAAATGAGCAAATTCTAAATAGCTCTGTGAAGCAAGGTGACCCATCCTAGTTTAACAGAAAACCAAGAGGTAATCAAATGAAACCTCTGACCTTTCACCAGAAAGAGTGAGAGAGACAAGAAGGCAAACACAATTTAAGAATCTGTGAAGAACAACTGAAAGGAGTCATGTATGTGTGCAACCTTCTGCTGAGCCTGGACGCAATAGCTGGTCCCTGCATGAGCTCCAGTTCTAAAACGAACTGTTGAAGTACCTTGTTCCTTCCCTAAACGCAGCTTCAGCATCTTTCCATGACCTGCTTTCAACTACAGCGGCTGCAAGCTGCTCACATCAGAGCCAAGCGAACCAGAGCTATGTGAACTGGTCATGAACCACCTGAAACCACACCTCTAGTTTCCAAGTGAAAGCAAATCCCGCCTTGTCTTAGCATCTGATGGATCCCACAGCTGCAAAAGGCTCATGATGTAATTGAGTATGTGTGTGTGTGTGTGTTGTGTACGTTTGTGTTTGTCCGTCTCTATGTATGCATTCAGTAGCTAAAAAGACCAGAAGAGCAAGGGGTTGAATCCTAAGGAAGAGCTACAAGGAAAGGTGAAAAGGGACCAGGGTTTTTGTCTCATTCTCTACCATTTCTTCAGCACCTACTCAAGAACTCAGCACAGTAGCAACCAATGAAAAGAAGGGCAAATGAAGAGAGCGCAATGTATGCTCACCTCATGAAACACTAGTTACCAAGGGACTGCCTTGCTCTTGATGGACACTTTAGAGGGACCAAAATTAGAAACCTAGAGTTCCAAACATGAGACATAAAATAATAACGCAGGTTGTGAAAAAGAACTGCGGAAGAACACATGCATGCTAGGAAATGCTGCTAAAAATAAGACACCCTTTCTATCATTGCCAAAGAGATATTTTTCTTTTTTTAACAATTTACTAAATATTGCTTTAAATTGTATCTAAAATGATAAGCGACAGCTGGAAGATACTGAAAACCACGATGATTTAAATACCACATTAACTAAATGCCACATTACTCTGTACGTCCTCTCTTTTGCTGCTCCGGAGCCTTAGAAATCATAAAGGAGTCCCCGTAACCTTCCCCTTGGTTTTCTGTTAGGAGCTTCCTAAGGAGTCCTGCTCTCTCCAGCTTGTTCAATGGCAGAACTGGAAGGCCCCGTGGCATTCTGCCACCATCTCATTTTGAGACAGACCTGCATGTTTTATTTCTGCCAACATTTGGAAAGTCAAGGGTTAATGGTTATTGCTGGGGTTTTTTCCCCTGATATTGGAAGGAATATAACATTTTCTGGCAAACATGCATGTTCAAGACAGACAACAGTCATTTTCCAACATGATTGTTATACTGTGTTAACTTGGAAAAGATTTTTTTACAGGGTATATAGAAAAGAGTAATTGCTTACATAAGTGTGTTCTGTGGAAAACTGTATATCACCGTCAAATCAGTTTTGGAAATGCTTTGCACTATAACTTCCTCCTCAGGATTCAGAATGCATCTTAGCATTCTAGGACTCTGAAGGTTCCTTCTGTAAAGAATCCTAACTAAATCTAACCCAAACCGATTAGACCATAGAATTCTCTCTTGCAGAAAGAGGCAACATGGAGGCTGTGGGAGATGGGAGTCACAGAAACAGAGGCTGGCTTCCGCTAAAATTTTAGTGAACGACAGGGTTCTGTCCAAGAGCAGACAGATACAGGAAGTGTCAACCTTGTCCCTCACTTTACATATGAAAAAAAAAAAAATGAAGTCCAGTAAGTAAAACCATTTGGTAAAGATTCACAGTCTTTACCCATAAACTGAGGAAAAACATTAGCTATCCCCTTTAAAAGGACAGAGTCCCAGGGTTCTACCACTTCAGTAACTAAAGAAATGCCCCCCGAGCCTACCCTGTAGCTTCCCTACCTAAGTCACTGCCTAGACTTCCTAAGTTACAGGCTAGCCCTTTACCAGGCTCCACTTCCACCACCTTGAGATATGCACTCATGTAGCCCCTCTGTATCATAGCTGTCCTTTTAAAAGGACTTCCAAGCTATTTTTCTTCATCTCAAAGTGCCACCTTTGTTACTCTTTTTCCTTCAGAGTCAAATCCCTTAAAAGTTGACTGTAACTGAGACTTAAACTTCCACAACTGTCATTTTCTCTTTAGTCATTAAAATGTGCTTCCATTCTTCCTCACTGGTCAAAAGCATTCCCAATTTAAATGTTTCACTAAGCTCAACTCTCCAGCAATGCCCCAGCCACAAATTTTATTTGCCAGAGCCTCTTGATGACTAATGCTACATCTCTAGTTTATATAAAATGAGTGTCCTTCCTCCTTTTGTCCACCTTTTCCCAGAGGCAACTCCCTCAGTCTCTTACCTCAACTCAGTATCACCACTGTGCTGGATAGCTTTAGTGTCAACTTGACACACCTGGGTTGAGGGATCCTCAATTGGGAAATTTCCTCTATTGGACTGGCCTGTGGCCAGGTCTGAGGGGCATTTCTTGATGAGTGATGTGGGAGGGCCCAGCCCACTGTAGGTGGTGCCAACCCTGGGCAGATGGGCCTGTGTTGCATAAGAGGGTAGGCTGAGCAGGGGCCAGGGGAGCAAGCCAGTAAGCAGCATTCCTCCATGGCCTGTGCTCCAGCTCCTGCTTCCAGGTTCCTGCAGTGAGTTCCTACTTTGGGCTCCCAGGTGAACTGTGACCCAGGATATGTAAGCTAAATAAACCCTTTCCTCCCCAAGTTGGTAGTGGTCAGAGCATTTTGTCACGGCAATGAAGAACAAACTAGGACAACCACTTCTAAGAAAATCATACTTGATTCTGTAATATCATCAGATTCCTTAAAGAGCCCATAAAATAGCTTGCCATTCTGTTGTTTGGAACAAACCAGGACTCATTTTGGAATGAAAGATTTATTAGTTTTGTTTATTAGTTGTTATATCAGGACAACACATATAAACTGTTACCATCTTAAGTCAAGTAAGATATATAGTATCCCAAAGAAAGCACTGAGCAGTCCATACTGGAAATTACTCGTTCACATGTCTATTGTATTAATTTATATTCAACTGAGTACAAGATCCTTAAGGTGGAAGACTCCACCCCTACCCTGGCATAATGTTTCATCTCTGATCCTTAATGTTTATTGAAAGAATATGTCAAATGAAAGTACTAAAAGAAATTGTTCACAAAAGAAAGCAGTTGATGGTAATCTCTATTTCTCTGGTAGGAAAAAAAAATTCTTAAGGGCAGATGTTAGTTGTTTGGCTACAATGTAATATTTCAACAAAGATTGTTTGAACTCTCATGAGGTCCTTCTGAAGCTCAGTTTTTCCAGGCAGTCAGTCCTTCAGCTGGATCAGAAAGCAAGTAAACATTTTATAACTTAGCTCCATCAATTAGGTGACCATTTTCCCCACCTTACACTCACTAACGTTTCATTTAAGGCCCAACCTTGAAGTCACCGTCTTGTAAAACAGTGCTCAAAGCTTCCAGGTATTTAATCGCCTCCTCTTCCTTACCCCCAAAGCACTTTGTACAGATTCAGTAATTAATTGATGGTCTCCAAAGTGCCAGAGCAAGTGCCAGAAGCAGCCACACTTGGCACTTGGATCTTCTAATAACCTTGTGAGAAATGATATTACCCCCATTTGGAGTTAAGGAACCAGACAGGGACAATTAAGAGAATTCCCCAAGATTTCAAGGTAAAACACAAAACCTGAATCCAACATTACGTGCTTCTTTCAGCCCTATGCTTCCTCTAGAAGAGTACCAAGTACATTTAAGACCATGATTATTTGTCTGTCTGCCTTAAAATATCTGGAATCCATGAACAGGAACGGTGTCCCTTCAAAAAGAAGACCATACAAGCCAAGGAACACTGCATTTTGAGACTGATGGAAAGGCAGTTTTTAATGTTCAAGGAACATTGGACAAATAATATTGTAGAAATTTGGGTTCATTCAATTGACAATTGAGAAAGGGTTGCTTATGTATTTAAATACACCAAAAGACTGAGACACTCAAAAATGAAACCACTGAGTATCTCATTAGTTTGTTAATGACTAATGCCCA
The DNA here is from genome assembly GCF_000622305.1 of Nannospalax galili. NCBI lineage: Eukaryota > Metazoa > Chordata > Mammalia > Rodentia > Spalacidae > Nannospalax > Nannospalax galili. Next base: position 3,162,522 of record NW_008336076.1, on the reverse strand, counting down.
TGTTGCTGGAATTTGTCTTCCTAAGTCTGTTTGCCTCACCCTATGAAATGTGCCTATTAAGTAATGGGCTAGATTTCACAAACCAGAGAGGAAAAGCAGGCCTATTCCTTTATAATCGCAGTTTCCTAATTACACTAATCCATCCTTTATCTGGACCTCATGCAAGGCAGATTCACTCTATCTTTGCTTATGCTTACATATCCAAAACACTGGGATTACTAATAACAGGGCTACACTCCTACCCACCATGTTCACAGTTCTCACATAGGAGCCTCCAGGCCCTGGATAGGTTTCCCCAGAGTAGGGCATGTGTGCCTCTCAGAAGGAAGTCAGGATGCCTGCCTTTAGCCAGTGGGAGAAACAAAATCTAGTAAACGGGAAAGAAGGAATATGTGTGTCTCTTTCCCAAAAGACCAACAGCCAAAGACTCCTTAGAAACATTGTGTTCACCTGCCTCCATATGGCCCATTCCTCAAGTCTGGACTGGCAGAGATAAGGGTAAGAGAACAGAAGGAAGAGAACGAGAAGGCAGAGCACTGGCTTTGAGATCTGCCAGCTTTGAAGTAAGCTCGGGCCTCCAAAACATGCTGGTCATAGGATCCTGGGCAAGCGTTTTCTCTGAATTAAGTTTCTCCATTTACAGACTGAATATACCAATCATAGCTATATTTTACAGAAAAGGGGGCTTTAATGTAAGATAGCACATACATAAAAAATTCTATCAAGCAACTCCATGTGCTTAATAAATATTATTACTGGCATTTTCCCTTATCCTTCCCTCAGATCGCTCCATCCGCATGCCACTTCGGCGTGCTTTCTTTCGAAGAGGTAAAACAGGGACACACAGAAAGCAGCACTCCACTCCTGGTAAGTCAATTCTGGGGCCAGGCAATTCTGGGAGTGTGAACACTGGAAGGGGAGAGGAAACATTTTGCATACTGCTTCTCCTCTTCCTAGTCGCAAAATCATAAGCAGCCAGATGCCCTCCAACAGCCCATCCTGAAAACTCTCTATCGATTATTTAGAGAATAGGATTGCAGGAGGATAGTAAACTAAGAAAAGACAAAGACAGGAGCCTAGATCGCCTGTGCTTATTTCCTGTCCTTTCATGCACATCCTGCCCCCAGTCCCCAGCTAACAACTCTAGCCCGACACCACTCTAAGGGAAAGACAGAGAGGCCTTAATGCTGAACAATACAAATATGATGTCCAGAGGCCCACTCCCCAACACAGAGGGATAGGAGTCCCCCATCCTGTATGTATACCCTCTTTCCCTGCTAACTGCTAACTTGAAATAGAATTCATGCAATTCACGACAGGTGGTAAACATCTATTAACAGGGAAATCTGGGTAACCAAGCAAACAGAAATCTCTTTGGCCTGGGATGGAGAGATGAACGTTTGGAAACTGCAAAGTTCCTTTCTGTGGGATCCTGCAGTCTAGCTATCCATTGCTTGCAAACAAACTTTTAGAGGATGTAGAATTTTCACATGGAGACTGCTGTGCTTGAAAATAAAGTTTTCTTCTTTCACCCAAAAAGAAATGAAATGCACAGAATAGAGATATAGTTGAGCTCTTGCTTTTTCTGCAGTCTGATGTTGACAAAGTAATAGTTTCACTGGCACCCTGGGGAGCGGGAAAGCCTGGCCCTTGCCTCTGGGAAGGATTGTACCTAAACTTGCCACTAAGAACCCTTTGGGACTAAATGAGGAAAAACACATCTACACAGAATCCAACAATAACTATGCAAAGGGAACTTTCTACATGAAAAACTCAGGACATACAAATCAAGAAGTTGCTAGCTGTTAAGGCAGGGCAGGTACAGACCATGCCTTTGTCAGATATTTTTGGCTTAAGGGAATTAAGATATATTTTTAAAAACAATAGAAACCAAAATGCCATTTCACAGCGATTTTCCGAGAAAGTGGCATGCTGACAGTTCATATTTGGAAACACAGGTCTTCCCAAGTCTCCTTTGGAAGCTTATAGTCTTAAAATCAGAACTTGACAAATCAAATATAATATTGTAATTTTTGATCCTCCTCTTTTCAAATGCCGGGCATTCCATGCGTATTAGAGGAATTAAATATTCACATAAACATAATTCCTAATTTCACGTTTTACATTTAGAAACTATTCTTTAATGATTTTCTTAAATGAAGCTAAAATTCACTATTGCTTTCCAATAATACTCCCAGAGAACAGAGCTTTAAGAAAATCCTATTCAGGGAGAAACTTTAGATTCAATTAATGTTTTATATTAGTTTAAGAAGGAATGTTAATGGAATCGTGGTGTATTGTTGAATAGAACATTTTTTGGTCAAACTGCTGTTCATAAATTGTTTTAGTAAATTTGAAAAATTGGTATATATATTATATATATATACACATATATTAGAGATAGCTGATACTCAAGAGATTGTATGAAAAACAATCATTCATAAAGTGAATGACTCATTTAGCCTCCATTGTCTAAATAAATTTGGATTATATATATTGCATTTTGAAGGCTGTGGGGTGAGTTTCCCTATACTTAATAACATGCTAGTGTGTGTGTGTGTGTGTGTGTGTGTGTGTGTGTAAGCGGCCACATTTGTGTGCAAGTATACATGCATGTGTGTATGTACAGTTGCAAGTGGAGTCCTGAGTGTCTTCCTCAGATACTTTCCACCTTATTTTTGAGAAAGGGTCTCTACTGAACCTGGGGCTCACCAGTGTGGCTAACGTGTGGCCAGCAAGCTCCAGGGATTCTCCACTGGGATTACAGGTGTGTCTGGCTTTTTACATGTGTGTTTGGGGTCTGAACTCAAGTTCTCATGCTTGTGGGGCAAGCATGTTACTGACTGAGCCTTCTTCCCAGCCCCAAGGACATGCTATTTTTGTATGTTATCAGTTGGCTATGTGAAATTTGGAGGACAAAGGCAGTCATACACAAAATAGGCACTGAGAAACAAGAACCACCATTATCACCAGCACCATAATTCTGGGCTTGGCATCTACCCTTCGAGTCCAGAGTTTCATGTTGAGAAACAAACTCTTAAAGTCAAGGATGCTATCATGCCTTACAATTCTCCCTTTATAAGAGTCATGCGCCTGGTCTACTGCTGACAATGATTTTAACTACAAGGCTGGATGTCTCTGTTTTGCTTGTTTGAAACAGAATAAATTAAAAAATTATTTTACCACATAACATCAGAAAGGCAAAATTTCCTAACTGGCTCCCTACCCCACCCCCCAAAAGGGGGAAGCACTTTGCGCCATGTGGAATGCTGCTAAAGTTATGGACTTGGAAGCATGTGAATAATGAGATCTTTGAGTTGTTTTACTTGAAGAAGAGAAAGGCGGAGGAGGACAGTGGGGCAAGCCTCTGAAATGTCGTTTAATGAGATAACACGAAGCGGAGCTCATGGCAGAGTGGAGGACTCAGAAGAGTCTGGAAGCTCTAGTTTCAGATCATATCAGCCTGGATGAGAGAAGATGAGATCCAGAATTCAGAGACTAGGTTCAGGAGTGTCATGAGTGGGCTATATTGTGGGAGTGCCAACACACAGATTTAGACCAAATGCTGAAGGGAAAGAGTCCAATCAAAGTTTCAAGCAATGAAGGCAATAGGAAGGGGGGATGAACAGAAAGGGATGAGGAGGTGTTCCATTTAAGGATAAGAAATCTTACTACAGGATTGCATCTTATAGAGTGGAGGAAAGTCAGGTGTCTAAAATCACTGAAGGCTTTAGAGCTGATAGTTCTGTCTTCTCATAGAAACTTCGCCCAGAAAAGCACACATCAAAGCTTTAACAGTCAGTCCCTCACATTCTCTGTGTGCTCAACAATTATATATGAATTACAACTAATTCATACAGGGCCTCACTTACTATATACACATCCTTTCACTCAGTGCTTAGACACTTTCCCAATGCTTTTGTATAGTATACTAGGAGAGTGTATGTGTTTGTGTGTGTGTGTGACAGTGTGTATATATAAGTGCAATTCTGTATACATGTAGATGTACTTATTTTTGCATTTCGCCTCTCTAATAAATTGAAAGCTTTTGTGGGAAAGTATTTTTTTTAATCTCTATGTTGGCTGATAACCATCCATAACTGGAGAGGTCACAGACCCTAAAGGAGAGCCTTCTACTGCCACACTCTTAAACCAATATCATTTCTAACTGCATTTTAAATGCTTATCCTTATACCCACACATAAGTGTAGCTTTCATCCCTCATCAAAGAAAGTCTTCTTGCAGCAGAAGGAGGCTATTACAGAGAAGCATAATCAGTCAAATTACAGAGAATAAGTGACCGTGTGGTGCCCAGTCCCAACTGATATATCTACAAAGCAACCCCTACACCTAAGTCTCAGGAAACATGATGAAACGGGTGACAAAAGACTGTAGGAGCCAGAGGACCAGAACCCCTGCCACTAGATATTGTCTTCCAGACATGACCGGGACATTGTACCCATGAAAGCTCAACAATATGGCTGCCTAAACAAGACCTACAATGGCAATACTAGTTGACATGCTCATGTGGATGAGGGACATTTCACAAGGTCTCACCCCCAGAAGAAAAGCTATAGTCAATTAATGGCTGCTGAAAGACGGAGAATCAGTCTTTTCTAGGAATGAGCCTCCAATAGGTTATCCATTCCCAAATGGTCAGCCCTAGATATGTACATGTAAGAGCCACACTAAATAGGATCAGTAGGCTGCATGTATACATATATATGTATATTGTGTGTGTTTAACAGCAATAATTACAGAAAACGGTCATGAACTTGAGAATGAGTAGGACAGACAGACACTATTGCAGTGTGGTATCAACCTTTGCAGCAGTAGTAACATTAGTACTCAGAATGTTGTTTTGTCAAATAACTACAAGTTAAACTAATGGTGCCTCCCAACCATGAATATCTACCAATGGAAATCTAATAAACCTGATCAAACATGAAGCCTTCCTGCACCCTTTCTCACTGACATATGTGATATGGAATTAGGAGAGGCGGGTCAACTGGGAACTTAATGGAGCTCAAGGCTCAGCTGCCTTCATCCAATGCCTGTACATAAATACAAACTTTAACACTGTAAGATTATCTTTAAAACAAGGCCCCCAGGTGGCATCAGTCTAAGGCCTTACTAAGCCGAGATATGCTCCTGGTGACATAAAAAGAGAAACAAATTACACCTCTCTGTTCAGGCACAATCTTCAGTGTCACCTTCACATGTAAAAGGACAAGGTCTGTAAAAGAAGGAACTTTCCAAAGCACAACATAACCATTATCAGGGTCACATTTCATATCAGCACCATTTATAACTCTGTGAACCTGCCTACTGCCTTCCTCCAGCACAGAGCATGAGATGGTGCTGTTCCTGTTGTTACCAGGTCTCAAAGAAAGTTTATGGTTGTAGCTCCAAACCAAAGGCTACTCTGAAAGAAAACAAAAACAAAAAAAAACCCCAAAAATCAGGAGAACAAAAAGGTCCTTTTAATGTACATGTCAGAAACAAAGCAATTATGAACATCGTATGATTAAAAAGAGTCATTTAAATAATGAACTCTAATTTGGCTATTTAACAATTCACTAGCAATTTGCTATTTTTATTACATTTTAAATCAATCCATCTAACAGAATTTCTCCCAGCCCCACATAGTACTATTTCATTGCTGTACACCTATATTTCATGGCAAGACAATATCTTTCTATAATAAAGTGGTAATAAAAAGAGTACCAATTATCCCAGTATTTTCTCAAAATAGGTAGACTTTCTTTCATGCCTTAATTTTATGTTTTCCTTTGCCCCATACTAAAAGCTCGGCGTAATTATCCCTGAACAGGTTGTGCAAGGTCTCTGCAAAATCTGCTCAGGGTGATTATTTAGCTGGGATTTTTTTTTTTCTTTTTTCGTATTTGCAGAATTTAGCTGAGACTGTTACAAGCAGTTTATCAAAATAAATGCTTGATTGGCTTTAGCAGTTTTTCGTAATTGAAAAAATAAAGAAAAAACAGTTTTCTAATAAATAGAGGGAGAGAGAGGTTAAATACTTTAATTACTAACTTGAAAGAAGATTTCCATTTGAATATGGAAACAATGTAAAGGGGTCCCCAATTTTTATGGGATTGGAATCACTCCAGAGGGTTTAATGATACTGCCGGGCAGCTGAAAGTGTGGTATTGAATAATGTGATTTCTAAGCAGGCTTCCTTAAAATTTAATAGTGCTAGGGAATATTTAAACTGGGTTATTTGTAAAAGGAAGTTTGAATATGCAAATTTTCAGGGGGATTAAGACAACAGTGACGTTTTTAAGGATAGATTTTTCTACTTTCTCTCTTAAAAGGAAGGTCAGGTACTTTGGAGTCAGCAGGCATGTGAGGCAGAGCTATGAACAATCTTCCAAAGATGGCTAGATGTCCACTGAGGGCCCAGGTAAACATGCGTGCCCTCTGAAGCATACTTCACCTTTCTGATCTTGAACTCTGATGCTCATGACTACAGGCTCCTAAGTGAAGTCTTAGGAAGTAAAGGTCTCCTTGAGCTTAGTGACCCTGCTACTTCCTGACTCCATGCTCACATGGGCACTGTGCTGTGGAAAGCCACGTTAACTTGATTTCATGGATTCAGCCACTTTGCCTACAGAATATATACTGAGAATGGAGATTTCATAAACAAAGGAAACTCCATCCTTCTAAATATCAGTTAATTCCACCTAATCAGATCTATTATCAGCACTAATCCTAACACAGCATCACAAAGCAGCCATTACTAATTAGCCCTCTTTCCTAATACCACTAGCCCAGGAAAGCCTGTGCACATTACTATATTAAAAGAGTCTGCTCTGAATTGCTGTTTTGTTTGGAAAGGGAGGAAAAAAAAAAATCTGTGTTCCTTTCCAGCTGGCAGAGTTTTCCTAAATTAGATTAACTTTTAATTTAAATTAAAAATTTTAAAAGCTTTACACAAAGAGACAGTAATTGCCCATTTGAAACATCCAAAAAAGGTGATTGAAGGGTACAGTAATATGCTTACATGAATAATAAATAATACTTAGCATTTAGATAGAGCTTTCCCCTCATCAAATCACTTCTTTATCATCATTAACTAATTCACACATTATCCTTACAAGAAAAGTAAAATTGAAGGATAAAGCATCTCTCACTGAAATAGGGTAAACTGAGGCATAATCAGCCAATTCCATAATGACAACGACATGTCAATTTCAGAACACACTTGTCAGCTATTTCTGTACAGAATCTGCATGTGCTCTTCATTGAAATCTGAAATTAATTACTGCCACAGGCACGGAGGAGCCTGGAGAGTGCTTCGTGGGCCTGTTCTGCCACCCATGTATGCAATGGCTGTGAGGACTCAGACACACAGCAGCTTTCTAATATGTTAATCTGAAAATTAGTAATAATTACTCACAAATATACGCACATACATGCACACACCCCCGGTGTCAGAAATGCTCAACATGTAACTGTTCACCATTAGAAGAAATTAATCAGCCAACTACTATCAATCTAACAGAACAGTTCAAAAATGATGACAGGAAATGGAGCCATAACTTTAACTAGATGTTCAAATGAAATTAAACATGACAAAGATTCTGACACGATATTAATGGTGATTACTATTGAAGGCAGCATCTTATACTTCAATTTGTATGTAATTAATATATTCCAGTAGATAACACAGATTTCAATATTTTTTAACATCACAAAAAAACTTCTGGGCTAGCCAGATGGCTCAGCAAGTAAAGGCTAACTACATTAGTTCGATTTGGGAATACACTCGGTAGAAGAAAAGAATTGACTTCGATACTGTCCTCAGACCTCCACAGGAGTATCATGCCATACTCGCCCCATCCCCGCCCCCCACACTTATTCAAAACCCTTCAGATTCAAGGTACTGATTTTACTTTTACCATGCACTGATGAAGAAAATAATGACTAGGAATGAGAGTGAATTTGTGACATCTTTGAATATTTCTAGATGGATCCATATTTTTATCCTACTCACTAGAGGCATCCCATGCAGCAGAAAGCACAAGGTAACATACAGTTTGGTATACACGGGATCTTGAGAAACCTTTGCAAGAAGCTTAATATTGCTCAAAGGTGTGTAATCTAGTTTGGGAGTTCCCAACCACTCTCCTTCAAGCTAAGAAATAACATACCGTTCAACACGTCTGTTGCACAACCAACATCTACCATAAATACTGAGTGACATAATCAGTTTCCACATTTCTAAAATCTTCCAAATAGAACTTCATAAAATTTGATTTTGATTTTCATTTCTTTTAGAGCTTGGAAGAAATTATATACAAGTTGCCCAGTTTAAGATAAAAGTACAAAGACTCAGGAAGGCTGTGTTTATGCCTCCTTAAATACTACATAATGGTAGGGTTCGATTCTTAAATTTCAGTTGCAGGCCACTGTAGCTAGAAAAAAATCTCTAACTTGACATTATCAGAGCACTTCCAAAAAACCTACAAAGAAAACACTTCTGGTTCTACATTAAAACACTTCTGGTAGTTTGACTCTGATGTTTGTGTGTGTGTTTTATTTTCCTTTTTTCTTGCCAAATTTAACAGATAAAAGACAAGATGGTGTCCCCTAACTCTCACACAGCACTCAAACAATTATTTATTATGATTTTCCTTTTTTTTAATCTCTTCAACATTTTTTCTGTCAACATGATGACTAAATGGGTCATAATATGCATGTTTGTTTGTTTTTAACATAACTGGCTTAGTATAAAACCAAATGATATACGTCAACGAATACAGGAAAAGTGAAACCTTAAAATCTATTTTAATCACATTTCTAGATATGTGTATTTTTTTAAGTTGTTAGAGTTTCCACGCATTTTCATTTCTCTTTATCTGGAGAATTTACATGGTAATAAGAATAACTCAGTTCGGTCCTCCTCAAATATAATCTCAGCATCTCTGACACCCTTGGGCATCCTGAATTACATTTTCAGGTTCCTCTGAGGTTCTGTGAAGCTCTGTTAGTGTTGTCTATTACAGACAAGTTACTTTTAATGTTCTTCTATGGCTTGTTAAATGCTACACAAACTTTATATTATAGAGCTCTGATGTTTAACTTATCTACCAGTAAACTGGAGCCCTCAATTCATCTAGTTTTTCATGTTGCTGATTTCCATCCATGATCATTTTCAAATGGATTCATTTTTAGAAAAAAAAAACTGTATTTTGATTAATAGTATTTACTGTTAGAATATATACAGAAAAAGAAAAGCTTTGAAACTTTTCTCTAGACATTCAACAAGCTACAATCAAGGATGTACAGTCAGTTGGTGAATTGGTCACTTTATTTAAAACTGGTAATATGACACTGGTAATAAGACCAAAAACTTTGCTCAAATATTGTATATTAATGTGACTGTTGTATTTACAATAAACTTTAAGTAATGTATAGTAAAACATCCCTAAATATGATGATTCAAACAGTGCCTATATGTGCTTACAATTATTTTGGGTTAAGACTGGTAACTTTTTTGGTATAGTGAGCTTAAAGTACACTGTTTAGACTACAGAATTCACATTGCTTCTTTCTACATATCATCCTGAGAATTGCATCTGGATTGCGTATGCTCTTGATTTAATACAACTCATCTGTGCCACACATGCCTAAAAGTCAGTCTTTTTGGTAGAGCAACCTGGAAATCTCAGTTCCTGTGCATCACAGAGAAGATCTTCAGTTGGCTGGAATTCTGAAAAAAATTTCAGGTTCATACATAGCATTTTATTGTTTTTAAGTTCACTTAAAACAAACAGAAGCAAGTAGACCTAAAAATATAAACAAACTGATGAATCTTTTCTATTCCTAAAGCCATAGCAATGGTGTCACCAGCTGTGTCTGGAAGCAGAGAGGTTAACATTTCTGTATTTATTGTCTAACATCAGTGAAACTGGGCAGATATTATATATTTTTTCTTAAACTCTATTTAGGAAGACAATTTCAATCACTCATATTTTATTTCAGGATACTCAGAATCCAATGAAAACAGCACATAAGTCTGTCTCTGTATCCCTCTCTCTCTGTCTCTGTCTCTCTGTCTCTCTGTCTCTCTCTCTCTCTCTTTCTCTGCCTATGAACAGATGAACTGACTCATGCACTGTTATATCAGAGCACAGAGACAAAGCCAAAATAAAATAAAGCACAAGTCAAAAAATAGGAATTTGGGAATTTAAGTGGTTTAGAAAATTAAAACCTCTGTGAAATTATTCATCCACAGTGAAATGCATATTAATGATGTGTGAGAAATGGCAGTGTTTTGTCATCTTTGTAACTTTCCTATGACGGCATCTTCCTTCAAGAACACTGGCCTTTTATTTTGCCTTAATTTTTAAGCAATTTGTCAGTGTTCTCTTTATGGCAACAGCTTTGTTAATAAGATAAAAGGGATAGAGAATATGCAGAAAGAAGGGAGCAGTGCCCTTTTCTTATAAATGTTATAAAGAATAACAAC
>NW_008336076.1:3132814-3152005 GCF_000622305.1 Nannospalax galili | reverse complement strand
TTTATCTTTTTGAGACAGGGTCTCCCTGTAGCCCCAGCTGGCCTTGAACTCACAGAGATCTGCCTGCCTCTGCCTCCTGAGTGCTGGGATTAAAGATATGCACCAAAACACCCAGCTGTGAATAACAATAATTTTTACAGTTAACAAATTTATATATCTAATAGAATATCTCTTCTTGAAATAATCAGAAATTTCTAAATATTTTCAAATACACTATTCTGATTATTTGTATTTATAGGAAAAGAGGCCACATTTTTCACTATTTAGAAAGAGCTTTCTGGGCACAGATGATTCACTCAAAAGAATTCTCAAAAAAAAAAAAAAACTAATTTGATGTCATCACTATAACTGAACCTTATCATTTCACATATTGTTATTTTGATAGAATGGCTATAAAATTAGAGAGGGGGAAAAGAAAGAAAACATATTTGGTATACAAACACCTGCATAATACACGCGTCCCACATTCCTATTAAGAATTGGACTGTGTCTGCAATAGCTGACCCTACCTGGTGCCTTAATTAATGAGTATTAAATGATAATTAGGACAATTACAATTAAGTTTTAATTTTAAAAAATTAAGTACAAACTCAGTTATTCAATAACAGGTTGTCGTCCTTTGGTGTGTTTCTAGGCACAGAATATAGCAATTTGCTATTGACAAGCACTAACAGAGGAGGTCATTTCACAAGTATAGTGTGGACAAAGGTGAACCGGGCAACTGATGAAATCTGTGGCCAAGGCGAAATAGCAATCTCTGAGCCAAATGGTAATAAAGTTACTGAAATGAAGCAATGTAGTTTCTAAACTGAACTGTCATAACGGAGGATATGGGCTTCAAACTGGCATGTCCGTAGTAATTAAAATATTATTTCTCTCTTTTTTAAGTTCTAAATGGTTTTAATAGTCTTATTGATTTTTTTACTCAAACAGCTAAAAGTGAGGTTGGAAGAAGCCTGCTGGGTGGACAGTGGGCAGTGAAGAGGTTTGGAGGGAGGTACTGCAAGATCAGTGGGGGCAGAAAGAGAAAAGGCTAGATAGGCACCTCACACGCATATTGGAGTGAATGGGCACTTCCACAAGCAAAATGGGCCTCCTCACAGCACAGAAGTGAGAGAAAGCCAGACCTGGAGCCACATGCCTGCAGTCTCAGCACTTGAGAGGCAGAGGCTGGAGGGCTAAGAGTTCAAGGATATCTTTGGGCATAAACATAATTTGAGGCCAGCCTAGGCTATGTGAGAACCACAGAGAGAGGGGGGAAGGGAGAGGGAGAGGGAGGGAGAGAGGGAAGGAAAGAGAGAGAAAAAAGGAGGGAAAGAAAGGAGAAAGGAGAGGAGAGAGGGAATACAGAAATTGTATATACTTTCAATGCTTAGAGCGCAGTGGCTCCACATTTACTGTGTTTGTTGCTCCCATATATACAGTACATTTCTTGTATGCAAGAGAATGTAGTTCTCAAAACACATTCTTCCTGAAGAGTGCAACTTACTGTTATGCTAGCAAAGGGCACCCTTCGTAAATTTGTCAGCATATATGATCTTGCATGATCTGAAGCCAGGATGAAGACACAGGTCCTTGAAAAAGACACACCTCCATTTTCGTAAAAGAGAATGGATGAAGCTGTGCAGCCCAACTTTATATCCACACATTCCTCCAGCCACCGAGACCCTTCTCTTAATGGCAAAACCTATTCTTAAAAGGTAAATTTTAACCATCAAACACCCCCCACCTGTTTTTATGTAAGTCACTTTGTAACTACCTAATTTCATGCAATTATTTTTCACTCAATTAGACCTACTCTTCATTATTGAATAAACAAAGGCTTTAAAGATTTCACTTGGAGAGAGAACACAAAGGGATCATCAGAGACCTAGGGCCCAGACCAAAGAATCTTGTGAACCTGAGTTTCCATGTGTGGGAGAAAAGCCAAAGCTTAGCAAATGTCCACACTATTTATGCTCCTTCTTCTCTGAATTATTATCCTACTTTACAAACTATTGTGCTGCCCACCCAGAAGGTAGACCTAGGAAATGATTCACTATGTAATCGAGGACATATCTGTCCAAGACCTCTAAGACCTCAGATTGCATTACCTAAGTAGCCACTGACTACTGGCATCTGCCAGCTTCTGCAAATCAAAATAAATATATATAACATATTTCCAGGATGAAAGTTAGTTTTCTCATATCTATCAGGAAAAAAACAATAGAAAGGTGTTATAAAATGGGCAGGTCAATCAATTTATTTTTCGCCACACTTTTAAAAGTGCTTGGGAAAAAAAAAGAAATACACTAGTCAGGTATAAACAATTATTTGCCTTTATTTTTCGATTGCTTTGTATTGCTAATATATACTGTGTATGATGGCCCAGAAGGAAAACAACAATGCCATTATCCACTGAATAAGAATGTTTCTGTAGGGCTGGAGAGATGGCTCAGTGGTTAAGAGTACTGGCTGCGATCCTCTGACCTCCACGGGCATTGCACGACATGAGTGCACTTACCTACATGCAGGTAATACACACATATGCATAAAATAAAAATAATAAATAAAATAAAATAATAAGTTTATAAAAAAAAAAAAAAGAGTACTGGCTGCTTGCAAAGGACCCAGTTTCACTTCCTTGCATCCACATTGCAGCTAACAACTATCAGAAGCTTCAGTTCCAGGAGATTCCATGCCCTCTTCAGGCTCTGCATGCATGTGTTGCACTTACATTCACACAGGCAAGGCACTCATACACACAAAATAAAAGTAAATAAATTTTTTTTAAAAAAGAATGTTTCTGCACCATCAGGCAAACAAAAAGTCACCTATTAAGCATTGGCTCTTCTAAACAAGCATTAGAAGTAGTATGCCAAAATAGTGATCCATTGATATTCCAATAGTTATCATCTGTACTCTGCAAATAAAGCATCCTCTTGTGTCAATCAACAACAATTTATTTATTAGTTTCATTTTGTGTATGCGTGTATTGCCTGCATGTATGAGTGCACACGTGTGGTGCAGTGCTGCGGAGGTCAGAAGAGGGCTTCAGATTCCCCTGGAACTGGAGTTAAGGACAGTGTGTAGCTGCCATGTGGGTGCTGGGAATCAAACCCGGTCCTCTACAAGAGCAGTCAGTGCTCTTAACCACTGAGCCATCTCTCCAGCCCCAACTTCCTTTTTTCTTCGGAGGGTTTGAAGTAGGGTCTTCCTGCAACCCTAGCTGGCTTGGAACTCACTATGTAGGCCAAGCTGACCTTGATTTCACAGAGATCCACCTGCCTTTGCCTGTTGAGTGTTCCACCATGCTCAGTCACTTTCTTTTTTATAAGGATGGATGAGCTCATCCGCATAACTCTCCAAAAGAGAAATTTCCGCCCAGAGTCTGTCATCCTTAGAAAGAAACACAAAGTGGAACACAGGGACAGTCTTCTTTCTGGTGAGATTATGAAAATCAAGTAACTGTTTGTTAGCCTTTGGTTTATTTTTTGTTTTGTTTTGGCAAGGCTAAATGACCTTCCTCCACAAGAAATAAATCTGAGCAGAGGTGAAGATCATAGGTAATTAATGTGCTGACCAATAAGAGAGTCACCTCCAAGTATGGTTTCACATGTACCAAATGCAGGTGAAGAAGCGTTTTCCAAAACAAGGAAGGCAAGATACATGTTCAGCTGCGTGGCTGAGAGGCAGGCTGGAGTTCCAATCTTGCAAAATTCTGCATGGTTACAGAATGCTGTCAGCTAAATGCAAGGGTTTTATTTAGTGTCATTTTTAAAAAGGACCAAAATACTGCTTAACTGATGATGCCATAAGGGTTTGAAGGTCTTCCTCACCACTTTAAAGGAAGTAAAGCGGACTCTAGCCTGAGATGAAGGTTCCATTTCATCTTGTGCAGTTCCCACCCTCATCCCAGGTAGTAATCTATTTATTGGGAAAATAAAGACAGTGCATGAGCTAAAGAAACCCAATCACAAGATTACACAAAGTCTGTTTTCACCTGGATGCAATGGCTTTTCTGGCTACAAGGAACCAACCATTTCAAGTCTTTTCAGCTCACATAAACTCTTTATTGCCTCACTAAAACTAAAATCTACAGGCAAGCACTTGCACACCCGCAGCGTGGAGGGGGAGAGCATTCACTTTTAACCACGGAGATACAATAAAAATCAAACCTGCTTTTGAGTTCATGGACATCTCCTGGATTAGGTGGTGCTTTGTCGCTACTCAGAGCAAATCCAGTTACTATAAAGAACGTACATTTCATCAGCCTTGGATTTCTAATTGTGTTTAATACAGTTTCGTGTGGCATCCAAGTACAGAATCAATACCGTTTGTCCAGCATACAGGAAAAATGGAATCTGTAAATGGTCCTTATTGAGTAATTAAACACTTATTATTGTCATGGATAGTGAAACAATGAATATGATAAGATAAATTTTTGAAAAAAATACTACAGTGATTAATACCTCCCTATGTATTAAGTAAAACGACTGACTGCCTTTTGTGCAGTACTGGGAGAAGAACGGGGACATAGAAGTAGTTGCCAGTGCCACAATAACAGGCTAACCTTGAACTGAACTCCTTTCCTCAAGAAATTAAATGCTGTAGCAGGACTTTAAATCCCCCCACTTAGAGCTCATTTGTGTGCTGTGTAACCTGCAGTTCCTGAGGAGAACTCATTATCTTCAGAAGGAGGGCCCCTTTATAATTTCTTTATGAATCTGTATATTGTTTCTATAAAATTTTTTTTCACTGTCCAAAAAGAATAAGAATATTAACAGTGTGAGCAAGGCAAAGAGACTCGTACCAATCAGATTCCATTTCTAACTCCAGGAATTCAAGCTCAGAATGCAATCGGTTATGGAAAACTGGACATTGGATTGAGAATGCGGTTAAAGGAAATGCTTACTTCGAAAAAGATATTAATCTGTGACTGAGGGTAACGCTCTGGGTTATTTTGTTGCTAGAGTATTCATTAGTTTCTCTCTCTCTCTCTCTCTCTCTCTCTCTCTGCCTTCTATTTTTATTTCATGTGTATGGGTATTTTGCCTGCCTATATGCACCCATGCATGTAATGTCACAGCCCTCAAACCCTATCCACATAAAAACACACTCCCACCCACCACCATCCACGTAGGACTTCTAGAGCTTTGTCTTTAAAAAAAAAAAAAAAAGTAAAATAAAACTTAAGAATGATGCACCAGGAACAACTACAAAGTCTAAAAGATGAATCTACAGATGTGACACTTGTAAAGGGTAACCCTATTTCACCAGTGAGATGGGACAAAAAAGAAAGAAAAAAGGCCACTGAAGCAATAACCGCTCACCGAATTACCATTAAATTGTAAGATTTACAATCCAGCGCACTGTAAGTGCATATCTAATGGAGTTTGTCCTCTAAAAGAATAGTAAAGTGAATCTTTGCAGCGTATGATGTGTGTAGGTGATGTGTGTTTCTTTTAATCTATGTTTTAATCAAAAACAAGAGAAACAAGTTCAAAATATGAAAAAAGGACACATTGCACAATCACCAACAAAACTCCCAGGCAAACGTAGAAGCTTACCTGATTTTAATGTACTTTATGTTAAATATCCTCATTCTCCATCAAATGTGAATTCAGTCTTCCATCAAACATAGAAAAAAAAATTATCCTGTCTAAGTTCAAGCATTAATACATGAACAGCTAAACTTTTTGACTGTCAAATGAGAAAATTCTTCATCCCAACATTGGCTATATGTTCCAAGCTTTGTTGTTGTTGTTTTATCAAATTGAAAAGGGAGTTCAATAAAAGTATTACATCGCTTAATGAGCACAAATTAATTACTATGCTGCAGACAATTCACATTGAAATTTATGTAATCAAAAATAGTATCACCATGCTTCTATTATTGCCACAAACAACCTCTAGAAAGAAATTGATATTTTGGAGAAAAACTGCTTAAGACACTCCAATGAATTCTTTAAGGGCCATTAAAAGCAAATTCTAATAGCCATTGCCTGTACTGCTTTCTAAAATAAACACTGGTGAAATGATGCCGACTTCCACCTCCTGACACATGAACATGCAATAAAACTAACTAGTCAGAGGGATTCATGCATAGTGACAAATGCTTTTAGAAAGAGAAAAGACTAAACAGCAGAACCTGAAGGCTATTTCTTAAAAGGTTGATTTATTTGTCTCAGTAATAGGTGTCTCTGTTAAGTAGAATTACAGAAGTCACTGTCCTTGAATGAAGTAAAATGTAAAACTGTTGCACTATTTTGCAAATCTGTGCTCTGCTCTTCTCACCTCTCCCTCACAGATCTGAATTTTATTTTAAAGGATTAACAAGTAACACACATGATCAGCAATGATATCCTGTTCTTTGAAACCTGGGCGAATTCAGTTTCATAAAGGTGAAACTGGAATTATCGGTACAAGTGGCTGTGTCATCAGAGCCTTCAGAGAGGTTCTGTACAGAGATGCCTAAATACACAGCAGCATAAAGGATTTTATGTTTGATGCACGCACAGACCTCTGTCTTTAAAACATACATCCACAGCCTGCCTCTAGTTATGAAAAACATAAAATAGATACACATTATCCACAAATCAAAAGGCATTTGCAATCTCCACTCGCATCAATTTTAACTTCCATTCTAGTTAAAATGATGTACCACTTTCTCTCCATCCTTGCCAAGATCCTTGAGAGATTATCCCAAACATCAGTTAGTGAAAGCTGCTCTCTCTGCTGCAGTGAGCCAGAGAAATTCCTGAATCTGATGAAGACCAGTGAGCCACCTGATACTTTTTCAGCAGGGTGATAAAATTAAAGGATGGCTTTGATTTGCTTGAAGGATTACTTCCCTTACTTAATTGTTTAAAGTGCACAGCATTAACACAAAGAGGAGGGAAAAAAGAAAATTAAGAAGGTGACTGTAGAGCCTGAGCTAATTGCAAGCTGATGAGATTGTGCCATGCAAGAGCTCTCCCTCCGTTACATACCATCACAAGCTCTGGTCTTTTCCACCCTGCTGCTGCAGCAAACAAGCTGATTTGCTAACAAAGTGGTCAGCTCAGGCACTTGCACAGCGGCTCACAGGGTCCACAGACGGCTGCTCTCCATGCAGAGAATCTCAAGCTCCATTTTCCAATCTGATTACACGGCTCCTTGTTCCAGCAGCCTTAAACCTTCATGGCAGTTTACCAACATTTTCATCACTTTTTTTCTTTTACAAAGCAAAAGAACTGATAAGCCCTCAGGTACCCAAGATTTCTTAGTCAAGGGCTGGCCAGCAGCCAGCCCTCCCTCACCACACAACCGCTCCGGGCCTCACTGCATAAAGCAGACTGGATTTGCCAGACTGCCCAAAACTCTGAAAATTTTACTGTGTGTACAAGTGAGCAGCATGTTTCTGTCCTTACAGAGATTCACTAATGGGTCTAATCTCCTCTCAGAGATATGGAGACCTAATCAGTGCCCTGCCTGTGTCCACATTCCCCCCCAAAGGGCATTTCATGGCAAACCAAGGAGTATATGCCCATGAGCTCACTGACAGCCTTGTACACATGCTTAGGAACTCTGCCTGTTAAATGATAAGCACTAGGAACTGTTTCCAAAAGTCCTGGCTTGATTTCAACCTATTCATTCAGTTGTCATGGAAAGGATCCCAGTGACTCTCCATTAAAATCCATAATGCTGTTGGAGAACACAAAGCAGCTCATTAGCACCTTCAAACTCTGGCAGTTCCCTTCACCTTAGAAAAGACAACCCAAAAGATAGAGAAATGAAAGGTTTTTTATCCATGGCAGCCTCTAAGAATTGATCTTATGCTCTTCAGTCTCCAGAAATCACACTATGCATGTAGCACAAGTTATCCATTACAGTCAAAAGTTTAAGACAGTGACTGCTATAGCATTTCAAGTGGAGTACCTACTAACACTCTCTCCTATGCAACACTCTTGAAATTCTCTTTCACCCATAGCCCATGGATCTAAGATGCAAAATAAACCAGGCTGAAAATGTGAATTTTACAGTGCAATAATGTAAATATTCACTCATTGGGTACTTCCATTCAACCAAACAGCAATAAACAAACAAAAAATAATCACAGAGTCTCCCTCATCCATGACCAATAACATTCTAACAAAGACAGTGAAAAGGAAAATGGCTTTTAATGTCCATGGCTATTCCTGGTTCATTTTTGCATAATACTGATCAATAATAAAGAGTTTGGTACAGGAAGAGAAGAGGAAGGAAGGAGAAGGGTCTGCAGTTCTGGGGAAAAATGTACAAGTCAGCTTGTACAATGCCTCTGTACTCCAGCTCACCAGTGCACTGACCCTCTGTATCTCAGAGTCATTAGCTGGAGTCCCAGCCCTGCCTCCAGGAGGGGGAATTTGAATTCACACACCGCGTTGGGAGATTTGAAATTTTGAGCATACCAGACAGAAGGGTCATTCCTCCTTGCTGATGAGGAGGATGTCTGTCCCTGGGAAGGAAGAACGGGATGAGTGACTGTTCCAGGATTCAAGTAATGGTTGTGTTGCTGACTCAGGAATAGGCTCTGACAGCCACACTGCTTCAGTCCAAGTGGGAGTAGGTTTCAGGACAGTAGCATCAGCAGGACATGCAGAAGTTAGGGGAGGAGAGGGGAAATAGGAGGGTGACACAAAGGAGTGATTGAAGGAGCAACTTGATTTCCACACACTAAGTAAGAACTAAACATGCTCCCTTCTTGCAAGCTGATATTTCCCAACAGATAAAAGATGTGCTGTGGCTATGCATATTTAGAAGAACCTCAGTGTTTCTGAAAGGACTTTAAAAGAGAACATGCATTTTTTTGAAAGCTGATAGGCTGGACTGGATAAGTATCTACACCCACAACGCTGCAAAAACCTATAAACTCAGAGAAAGTATACGCATGCACCCACATATGTATTTGCATGTGGGTGGTATTCTGCATAAATGACTGTCAACTTAAAATGCCATTCTGTAATTTATATGCAAATTCTACCTCTGGTAAAATAAAAACATATTTTAAGCAGCTTATAGTGCCAACATATTATTCCCATGAATGATTCCTAGTAAACTATTTATGCCAACTGTGGGATTTTTTTTATGATTTATTGGATGGTGAACGAAACCACTTAAACTATAGTTGTCTGTATGAATCAGTAATTTTCATGTTTCTAATTAAAATGTAAACAGCATAATGAAGACATCAAGTTTTTAGGCAAATGTCTCTTCCAGTGCCACTTGGGGTATGGTAATTACTGGAGCAGATCTATGGATACTCCTGAATCCTCTGCAAGTCCAGATTAAAAGCATTACTGCTAAACCTGGCTTCTTCCTCCAGGGAATTGTATACTCTAACCCATCCCCAGCTTGCTTACAGATGCACATTGACACTACCTTTAAAAAGTGGTCATTAAAAAAAAAAACAGAATGGAAAATAAGAAAGACGTTTATCTTTAAAATGTGGATTGCCAAACATTTACTTGCAGTGGAAAACACTGGAACTGGATGTAGTTAGCTTTGATTTCCTGCCACACATTTGTGGGAGGAAAAGAAAATGGAAAGAAAAGCAGAAAGAAAGTGAGAACAGCACTAAAAAAAGAAAGAAAGCCAATAATGTATACCTGAAATTTCCAGAGACACAGAGGATCCGACTCCAGGAGGGAAGAGCTGAAGCTGATGTCAGACATTAATTTTCAAGATACACATTGTTTAAATGAAATGACTTTACAATTTAACAAATTAAAGAATTAAGAAGTGAAAATACATAAACCATGGAGAAAGCATGTCATTTCTGCTAATACTAAGGGTTGTAAAGTGCTTTTGATATATTACTGTAATCTGCTTTCATTCTTATTCAACATCTATTGTTTTCTGAAATTTGTCAAAATTCATCACACAGTAAATGACCTCTTACACATGATTTTAAAAAAAATTCATCCCCCTTCTGCTTATAACTGTTCACCCAGCTTCTCTCTGAAGCCCATTTTTCCATGTTATCCATTTGCTTTGCATATTCACAATACAACACTTGCAAAGATGTGCTTTTCTTTAGTTACAATTCTGGAGCACCCTTTCCTACAAATACAACAAGCACAGCTATACTGTTGAGGGGCTACAGCTGAAACCTGCAGGAAAGATCTAAAACTATGATAAAGGGAGGATGTTCCTCCATCTATACCCACCCCACCTCTGGCCTCAAAGTCTACAGAATGACTAATGTGGCCAATATACATATGACTCTTCCATGAGTGTTGGACAAGCATGTGCTGAGGCTGGTGTGGCACGGGGAATGGATAAGAAATATGATGTGGACAGAGGTGAGGAGGGCACAGAGAGAGAATCGTTTCTTCCTGCTACATTTTATTACTAAGTAATGCAAACAAACTGATATCTCTCAAAGTGTCTTCCACTTTTCCACATGAAAACATGCAAGTTTCCCCTCACCCCAAAATGTGAACATAGAGACTTAGTATTCTGAGAGGAGGGGTGGGACATGGAGGGAGGATTTGAAATAGGTATATTTTGGTAATATCTAATTTTTTAAAACACCTTTGAGGGTTTTCAGAGGGAGAGAAAGCTGATTAAACAAGACCAAGTGTTTTGTCAGCTTCTGGGTGATATCATAGTTGTGCTCAGTATCAGAAGTGTTGCAAGAACAGGCATCGTTTCTATTCGCTTTGTGCCAAAAAGGTAAACACTGGATTGCACTGTGGATTAAAACAATAAGAAATCCCTTTCCTCTCAGGCTCTCAAGGCTGTGTTAATCGGGTGTAATTTTTAATGAACACTAGCTGCCTGGTGCTCATTCAAGATATTTCATTAGATGGTTATTCATTTAAAAATCAACGTTTCCACTATATCAAGCTGTAACCTTTCTTGAAATGTAAATGAATGGTCTAAATGAGAAGATTAATACAGAAGGGATGTTCCAATTCCAAGCATGGCATGCTATGTATTTTTAAATTTGTCTATGCCAGATGCTGTCAGTCAGAACAAAAAACTGTCCAAGCAGACAATCTGTGCGTCTGAATGTTGATCATGTTGGAAAGTACAGGGGGGAGGCGGGGAGAGTGTGTCAAGGATTCATGGTCCTTCATCTTTGCAGTAGAGCAAACACGTCTCTCAGTATAGCGACAGACAGCTGCTTCCACTTTCTAATGTGCCCTAACTTAGATCACTGAAAGAATTGTCAGCACTCAGAGAAACACACAAAGATAACACAGCCAGCTGCCATGGAGGGGGAAACAGCACAGCTCAGAAGAAATGGGATTTGTTCCATTTGCATGATGCTGCCTCCCCTGGGCCCCTTTCTTTCAAATCCAAAGCACAAAAGACAACACTTAACATATTTGCTTAAAGATGACAACCTCATGTTGATTTCATTTGGATGTAACAGTGTCAGGATTACAGATATAAGAATATATTATATCTGTAACAGAGACTGACAAATGTACCCATCAGTGGAACTGTCTGATTCATCTGCTTATACAGCCATTTTACCATCCCAAGGGTGCCATCTAAGTAGTAACTTTAGAAGACTGAAGGTCTAATTTTATTACACCACATTTCAACCTACTAAACAATATTATTTCTAAAATAGATCATTTTTATTGGAAGTCTCCCTGATGAAAAATCCAGTAGACACCAGAGAATTTATGAACTGTATGGGTCCTTTGAACTCAATATACTGCCCATTTTAAACAACTTTTTTTTTGCTGTATGGCACAATCCCAGTATCAAATAAGTGAAAGTTGGAGAGTTAAGATATGTATATTTTAACCAGGTATGTATATTGATCTAAAAAACATGTCTGTTTATACAAAGACTGACTGGTTAGAGATTACATAGATAACTGTAAAATCACTCTGCTCACCTGGTCTATCGGAATCAATTCTTTTTAACCACTCACTTCTGCCTATTCCATACACCTTCATCTATCCATTGAGTACCCATGCCTCAATAGCGAAGATGGAAATCATTTCTTGTCAATCTCATTTTGACATGCATTCGATTTGATTTCCAGTTATGGTACTTTTGGGGAAGAGCTTAGACAAGAAAATAATTTAAAGTTATACTGGTTAACGAGTAGTCATTAGCACACATCAAGCAAAGGAAATATTGGTTCTCACCTGAATCCTTCATACATTTTTGAGTCTTTATTCAGTATGACTTTACAAAATATAACGTTAATTCTTAAAGAAATAGATTTCAATGATGTGGCTGCATTGATTTATCTATATCTACACTACTCTATTTTCTTGACTAAAATTACAGAACTGAGAATGGAGGCACAGGAGGTAGGAGGGAACAATGGTGTTCTTCACATCATTATGACAGAGAGAGAGAGAGAGAGAGAGAGCCATAAATATCTGTGAATACTCAATCCCGTAGCCCATCCAACTGATTTCCCATAATGAAATGTTGGCTCACTATGTTACTGCCTTGTCCAAAGGAACTGTTTTGGTGTTTGTTGCTATTTACTGGTAACACTATAATTCACTCAACAGTATAATTCACATTTGGTTGTGTTTTATAAAATAGAGTTAACTGCTATATATGAAATCTCTGCACAGCAGATGGTTACCAATCACTATTTTCCATTTGTTTAGTTTCCAGTAAGAAGAAAAACTGAGGTAGTGATGCGAAGAAAACTAGCAATCTGCATGATAACCCAAGCAGTGCCAGAAGATGCACTAAATACAAAGCCCAGGACCCCTTTGATCACATAGTACATGAAGATTAAATATAATTTTGTGGTTATGTCCACCCCCATCCATAATGGAAATGTTATTTGAATAATTTATTTTCTTAGTGTATAATCCTCTAAAATTACCCTTTATATTTTTAAGTAATTCTAATTCTAGAAGCAACTTGCTATAACCCTCTATGTTTGTCATCACCTACAATGCAAGCGCTTTTTGTTTGCCCCGAAGTAGCCCAGTTGCCTAACAGAAAATGGGAAATGGGAGCCATTTGTGGACAAGTGCACATGCACAGAAAATTAAGCTGTAAATATCTGGACTGGGTTATTATTGGAATCTGGAAACATCTGGGGCTACAGAACAAGCCAAGCCCTGCTTTCATGATATCCAGGTAATTGCTTAAATGATTTATATCTTACTGTTCCTATTAAAAATGTCTTTAAAGAGAAACATTTGTAGGCTTGGTTCTGCAATAAAAACTGGTATCTGATTTCACTCGTGCAAAATCTTGTGAAAGATGTTACATTTCTTCAAGGATATATGCATGACTAAAGGAAGCCCTGGGCATATGCTAAGGCCAAAAGATAAGTTAATGACCACAAAATATGAGCCATGGTGTGGCCATGTGTGAGTGTGGGTACCCACTCAGAGAAAACATTAGGAGTAGAAATTGTGAGTTTTTGCTTGATTATTTGCTTATATTTAGTCTAAATAAAAGGATCTGTTTAAAATGATTCTTGGGGCTGGGGATGCAGTGCATTGATAAAGCACTTTCCCAACATGTGCAAGGCCTTAGGTCCACTCCTCATCTGCTTCAGTTTTTGATGATGGAAAGTTCTAGAGTCAGAGAGTGTGAATGGTTGCACAACAGTAAGCGTGTCCTCGCCAGGTCTGGTGCATGTGTTTATAATCCAAGCACTCAGGAGGCAGAAGCAGAGGCAGGAGCATCTGAGTTAGAGGCCAACCTAGTTCTGGTCCACACAGCAAGTTCCAGAGATCTTGTCTAAAAAAAAAAAAAAAAAAAAAAAAAAAAGCCTTCTTTTCATGCACATATAACATATATTCAGTCCATCGTAAATGGTCCCTTAATAACCACTGTCGATTTCATTTTAAATTTCTCATAAATCTTGCTTACTGAGACTTCAACTGAACAATCATTCCAAAAGCTAACTCCTAAGGGACAGATAGGTAGCACATCACAGACAGACATGGACCATTTAGACAAGAATCAAGGGAGATTTAAATTGTTCACTTAGATAATGTCTGCATGGAACTAATCAATTGGCTGCTGACTCAGAATGAGTATTCAGTGCTGTCATGTCTCAACAGGGTGTGCTATTAAAGAAGCACACATAGGTGTATACACAGATGGACACACACACACACACACACACACACACACACACACACACAGAGTTTCGAATTTCAAGCTAAAAGGCCAAATACAGTTCTACATTCGTTAGGAAGTGTCATGTCTAGATTTAACTGAAATTTCACTTATTCACAGGTACCCACTATGCATGTGGGTTAAAATAAGAATAAAATATACAGTTGGTTGGTGACTTGTAACCATGGCTCGTATTTTGAGGTCATTAACTTATATTACAATCCTTCTGAAGGTATCTTCCAGTTTTCCCTTGAAATGTCTGAAGGGAAAATGACTGACATTGTAGGTGCAGGGAATCTGCATGGATAATTCATTCACTTCATTTAGAACCCTACAACCTTCCGATTATAAGACAAGCAGAGTTTTACGTTAGCCTTTTAACATCTTCCCTTGATTTAGTTTGAACATTGGCAAGCTACCATCATAAGGCTTTGTAATTCAGTCTTTAATCTCTGATGAACTTGAATTTATGTTTTAGCAATCTTAACTTGCATAAAATTTATTGAGTGGTTTACAGAAAACCAGAAGAACTGATTTAACAAAGGAACTAACTCATGAGTCTTCAGTGTTGTAGTCAAACAGCAAAAATGTTTTGGCTACTCTTATCATATTGTTTCCTAGTCTTTTATATCCCACCAACAAAGCGCCATCCTTTAATGTAAAAGCTGTTTGCTGAAGGTTCAGTGTTTGTAATGCAATTAACTAAGTAATATTTGTCCACTGCCACTCAATGGTCCTCCTTTATAACAACCCAGGTTCAATAGCCAGCACTACAGCCATTTGCTTCTACTGGAGTATATGAAACCAATCTAGATTTCAATATGAAGTGACAACACAGCAGCTGAACTTTTCAGCCCTGATGAACCCAAAGTAGAAGAAACTTAAGCAGCTCCCTCTAAAACTGTGTTTTTCTAAGAATGAGAGTAAAGTGCTCCCCCCCTCCCCCAGTTCTTTCCTGAAGGAATATAAACAGTACTTTCTTCTAGTATAGCTTTAGTTTTAAAAACACAAATATAAAATTGAAACCTTGTAAAATATTGTTGTCTGGCTCATTACAACTTCAATATTTGATCAAATTGAATTTCCCTGAGAAAATTTATAATGTTATTTGCCGTAAGACTAGTAAGTAAATTTGAGAAAAACTTGACCCCCAAAGCACACAACCTCAAATGGTCTAGCAACTGAACTACTGGAAGACAGAGGTCAGTGGGTGGACTTGTGGCTAAATTCTTTACAGCCCAAATGTTTAGTACAAAATAAATTAATACTGTCAGACACTAAACAGAACAAAACACTGCCACTGAAAATGTTAACCAAAGACATTTACACACTACAGAGTAGCTGCAAGTTAGCACTCCAAGTGTAGATCACCCAGTTAGCATCTCACATCCCAACATCCCAAGACCTGTCATGTTCCCAGGGAATTCTAGGCTGAGTACAGCCAGATACAAATTAACAAACTCTGTCTTAATCAGAGAAAACATAAAATAGAAAGAAATGTCCAAGATGCTGCTGATTTCCTATGCCTAACCAAGGGCTGAATAGCCAACTGTTAATCAGCCCTAGGAAGGCAAGAAGTTGACAGGAAGTCTCTAAGTCTAGTATTTTATGATTCTGTTCACTCATATTTTCCCAACAAATACATACGAAAAAAATAAAATGTAGAGAACATAACATGAGGTGCTTTGCCTCAGCCAATAATCAAAGTAGTTAGAGATGTGTTTTGTGGGATCCTGAAAAGTAGCACGATGATGCGCCTCTAACAGGATAATTTCAATGCTCTCCTACCCATAGCGCTGAAAGTGGAATGGCGGCTCCAAGCTTCTTTTCAGGTATATAATTACAAAATGATTTCTTAGAGTTCTTTACTCTCTGATAATTACCTAAAGAGCATAGAACAATCTATTGCTTCTCAGCCTTTTGACTAAGATCAAGTAAAGAACACAGAAACTGGAATGAAGTAAAAAGATATATACCTATAACATACCATAATAAAATGTATTACATTGAACACTAAGTTAAAAATTAATAAAATGTCATTGTATAAATTAAACATACAATTTTAATGTTTTTTCCTTAAACGTTTTCTGAAACATCTTCATTTTTTAAAAGTATAGTAAGAGATTAACAAAATGCTGGGCCTCACTGCTTTGATGAATTCAATTAAGCAAATGCTTACTGGGCACATGTACAGTTCGTACACTGTATACATATGCTGAAGAAATTAAAACCAAAAATGAAGTTGATACATCTGCTCACAAGGAATTTATAGTTTCATAAAGGGAAAACACAAATATCCTGCAATATTCATTATGAGAAAGACAATGTTTATGCTCAGAAGAAATTGTGTGTGTGTGTGTGTGTGTGTGTGTGTGTGTGTGTGTATGTGTTTCTATGTGCAGGTATGGAGGACAGAGGTGGACATTAGGAATCTTCCTCAACTGCACACCTTCTTACTTTTTGAGACAGGGCCTCTCACTGAAATTGGAGCTCATCTTCCCAGTGCTGGGACGACAGGAGTAAACCACCATGCCTGGCTTTTATGTGGGTACTGGGCATCTAAACTCAGGTCCTCATGCTTACACTGCAAAAGCAATTTACTGACTGAGCAATCTCATAAGACCAAAGCAAATCTGTTTGTTTGTTATGAGATAGAATCTCCCTTTAGCCCCAGTTGGCCTGAAACTCACTATGTAGACCAGGCTCACCTCAATCTCACAGCCATCGCTTGCTTCTGAGTGCTGGGATTAAAGGTAATATTTTTAATGTGCTTAGGAATATTAAATAAATATCAAAATCATTGATTCTGATTAGTTAGTGGATGATGCAGCCTTTTTCCTGGATACAAAGTCCTGGTAGGATTTCAACGGGTATGGAAGACAATGCTAAGGACAAAAAGAATGAAGCGAAGAATAGATAAGTAGAGGAAAGAGGGAGTGGATGTCTGCTTACTGAAGATGCAACTTTCCAATGACTTAAGGTCCCTATCCCCAGTGCAGATAAACCTGACTGCCAGTCTTCTTTACATATCATATAGAGGACCAACACTATGGAGGACTCAACAGGTCCTTGCATTTCCCTCATTGCTTTCAAGACAGTGTCTTGAGCTTCTTGAAGAGAAACAGAAACCCTTTTCATCAGCTAGATGCTAAAAGCAAGGTTCCAAGTTACCCTGATTCACTAGTCCATGGAGAAGCTCTTATGTTTTATACAGAGCTGCAAAACTCTTTTACCACCACAGAATCCTCTTTTTATATCAAATAGCTGAATGACATCTCCACGGTAATAAGTACAACAAGCTGTGGCTTTGGATGCAATGTCTTCACTGTCACTTTCTAAGGCCCTCTGAGGTACAATATTCTCCAGTCTTCAGTAAAATCTAGATAGGTTGTTGATTTCTAGTGCACCTCATGAAATATATATAATTCAGAATAAGTATCTTATTTTTATACCTGTAAATGAAGGAGAATCTTTATAAACAAAGTGAAAAGTTTAAGAGTTCATGGGATGGACAAATCTCTGGGCTTGTGGGTTCTGTTGACGTGCTTGCATGCTCTCTCTTTTCTTTTCCTTTTTTCTTCCTTTTCCCTTCCCCTTCCCCTTTTCCCTCCTTCCTTTTTTCTTTTCTTTCTTTTTCTTTGTTTTTTTTTCTCTTGAGGTAAAATTGCTATGTAGTCCAGGCAGATCCTAACTTGCCATGTAGCTCAGGTTGATCTCCAACTTGAGACTCTTCTGCCTGAGCCTCCTAAGTGCTGAGATTACAGGCATGTGCCAAGACAGGAGGTCAATGTGTGGGGGACTTTTTTGCTTTTTGTTGTTTGCTTTTTGGTCACGAAGTTACTCTAAGTCCAAAATACATTATCAAATTCTGCTAAAATCATATAAAAATATACCTATCTATTTTAAGGATTTGGGCCCTGGTAGAGCAATAAATAGATTATTTTCTAAAAGAAACACTAAAAGAGACAAAAATCAGTGAATTTTCTTCCATAACTTCTCCTGTAGCTTAAGTAAACTGAGGCCACATTTTAAATTTATGGGCGAGTAAAATGGGAATTGTTATTTTCACGTAATGATCACAAATGCTGTTATTCAGAGTATGATCCAGAACCGACCACTTCTGAAAGGAGATTTTAATCCACTTAGATTATAGTGCACTGGCCACTAATTCCTAAAAATGACCACCTTTTCAGCTATTAGGATTGAATTCACATAACTGCCAACATCGTTTTTCAGCAACAGTCTCATGGAAGTACTCAAGGCTTTGCCTCCACAACTTTCTGAAATTTCTTTTCCCTTTAGCTCTCCCCTACCCCACTTCTATTAGCTGCCATTCATCAAGGACAGTTTGTCTATGACTTACCAGCCTGCTTTACTTCCCCCCATACACCCTAATATCATCTTAATTAATTCAAACTACCTTCTCATGATCTAAATATCCATATACTGGTGGCTCAAGGGAAATTTGATTTTCCAGATGATCAAGTAATAACCAGCCTTGCAGATAAGTTTTAAAAGAATGCAGCTCCTCACTACAGCACAAGTGCACAGGTATAAGGCATTATTAGAACTCAGCAGTAGGAGGCTGCCTGAGATGACAAGGTTCTTGGTGAGTATGCAGATAGCAAAGTGGGCAGAAACACTTTGGTCTGCCAGGAAGTAAAGAGTAACTCCAGAGTTGATAGTTAGAAAATACAGACAAATAGTTAAAAACACACACTTCTGTGCACATGCCTGTGTATTACAATTACTGATCAGCAACACCTCCCATAGGATAACTTTGTGACAGTGGCACTTTGGTAAGGTAGATTTCAAGAAAGTAATCCAGGGTTATAAAATTGTGGCTTTTTATCTATCCTTATTAACAAAACTCCAGAGTTGATAGTTAGAAAATACAGACAAATAGTTAAAAACACACACTTCTGTGCACATGCCTGTGTATTACAATTACTGATCAGCAACACCTCCCATAGGATAACTTTGTGACAGTGGCACTTTGGTAAGGTAGATTTCAAGAAAGTAATCCAGGGTTATAAAATTGTGGCTTTTTATCTATCCTTATTAACAAACCTCTATCATACATGCTGGGTTACAATAGTCCCTGTATAGCTTTAA
>NW_008336076.1:3122622-3132757 GCF_000622305.1 Nannospalax galili | reverse complement strand
CAGAATAAAAGGAAGATAAGAAATAAGAGGAAATAAAACAAAAGAAGTACTGATGTGGTGCATATAACCATTAGGTAATATAGTAAAGACTAAAACAAAACAAAGAACTTTTAATATTAGATTTTTCAAATCTTCAGTGTTTAAATGTTATTGACAGGAACTTCACACTCACCTTAGCTCAAACTAAGCATCTCTTTCTGAGTAAGAGTCTGTTATCTTAGTATAGTAAGCTCCTATTAATAATTGGCTGATTGATAATTTCAAAACATATTTTTAATGAAGGAAATGTATACTATTCACAGATCATTTAAAATCTTCCTAGAGGAAGAAAAATTTTGCTGACATAAACATATAAAATTCCTAAACTGGAAATAGATTTTTGGGGCCACTTGAGGTCTTAATGCCTATACCTGGGTCATACTAGTAACCCCCACTCCCCAATGTTTCCTGATCTTCCGAGTAATGCAAATGAAGTCTCTCTTTAAAAGACAAACTCAGATTCAGATTGATAGCAAAGAATATGCTTGTGGGGGCCAGGACAGAAGACCCACATCTTTTGTAAGAAAGGCCTAAAATTGACTCCAGATTTGTGATTCCAGAACAGAAAGTCACTTTTAATATAGATGTGCTGTAAAAAGTAAAAGTGGCTATTATTCTTAACAAGTTACATATTGGGTATTATACTTTAAAAATGAGTCATAAAACATCTTTTTAAGTACTTAAAGTCATGAATATGTTCTACTCTTTTAGCTCTGCTTGAATGTAATTTTTCATTTTCCAGGAAAGGATACATTTTCTAACTAACCCCGTTAACCTAATTACTCATAAAGAAATATCAAAAGCGTCCCTGACATCAATACCTTCACAAAGAAATGTATTCGAGCACATGCACAAGAGCATGTTCCATTTAGATAATCAGACCTGCAATTTTTATTTAAAAGATTTCCTTAGATCCATGCAATTCCTAGCAGTGAAATTTATCAAAAAAGCATTCAAAGTTTGCCAAGAGTCAGACTGCTCCATCAATACCCTCTCTGCTCCCACTACTCACTTCTATTCCAAAGTATTAACCAGGAAGCATAAAAGGATAATAGTAGCCTGTTTATTTAACAGTATTTGTTTGATCCTAAAATGGGGATTATAATGAAAGTGCCTTCAATATTAAGGCAACCCTTTTTTAAATCCTACTCAGAATGATTATCTTGTAAGATTAAAATCAGTGAATCATACCTAATTAAGATTTATAATTTAGCATCAATGAGCGTATCATCTGAGAGAAAGTGTTTATTTTCAACTTCAATTTGAAACAGGAAAAGAGAAGTGATTACGGTGGAAATAAAATAGCTATTATTGCCATAGTAATATACCATATTGGCACAGATCTACCTAGTTATAAGCTTAATTATTTTCAAAGCCAAACATTTAATATTAACATACCATAATAAAGGATAGAAGTAAGATAGAAAAAAGGGGACACACTTGAAATTATTCTATGAAATTGTAGACAGAAACAGAACATTAAGAAATATGAATTTGACTATCTTCTTTAACAGTTAATGTTTGCAATGTCTTTCATGAAGAAGATTCCTAAACTGTGGATTGAATTCTGATTAAATGGGGCACTGCTAAAATCGTTATTTTCCAGATTCCTTTCATTAAAGTACTTATCAAGGTACAGGGCAAACTGTCATTATTACACAGGATGAAGATTTTTCTTCCCAAGTCTCATGTGTGCTATTATGACAAAGTCTAACAAGACATTCAAAATAAGTTCAGGGGTTTTTTTCTCCTTCCTCTAAAATATCTTTAAAGCCCCCTTCTCACCCCCAGTCTTGGCTTACATAAAAGAATTGTTGCTTTTCTCCAGGTCTTTGATACTCCCCTTCCTGGAGGGTGATCTGATGTAAGAACTACCTTTTGAAAATAAATGGCACAGCTTCAAGTGCACTCAGATCCACACTTGCTGGACATTCCATATCTCAGTTTTGATATGAAAAGCTGCTTGACTTTAAGATGTAGTTTTAGACATTTCCATATGAAACATCATTTTATTGAGAAGTGCATCGAGAAACAATAATTTAAATGTTTTGCTGACCCATCTTCAGAGAATGGACAAACCAAAGTCAAAAAGGAGCTGCACAGGGTGACCACAGGTCGGGGGAGGGGGGTGCATTTCAACACAAGTTGGAAAACTAAATACGAAATTTGAATGTTATACACTGCAATGTTAATGCCCATTCATGAAGGAGGTACTTTTCATCTTTGACATGGCTGTCACCACATGTTTATATAGTTACAATGAAACTTTCTCATGTCAAAATACCAATTCTCACACAGTCATAACAAGGATATTATTTTTGTGGTTGCCCCTTTTCTCTGTCACTCAGTGAGCTGTGCCTTTATTATTTCTAATGGTCAGTAGTTTCTATATATTTAGATAACTATGGGTTTCTTGACCAGGGGAAGAGGTGGTATAATGCAACAAAAAAAACTATCCATGCTTTTGTTACAATACCACTGGAATGATTCCCCTTTAATTACTCTGTGCTTGGGGGAATACCTTGCTGTGTACCTGAGTACAAACAATTAAAAACACCAGGTTCCTTTTAAGAATAGCTATATAAACACTCATGAGCTATAACATGTACAGGACAAACAGCCTATTAAAGCAAAGATTTCAGGTCAAGGATAAGAAGAACAGGAAGTACCCAACGGTCTATCATCTTATTCATTCTCTTTAACAAGTTCCGTTTATCTTTTTAGGCAGCCTCATGGAATAAGTGAAAGGCAAGCTTCCACATAGAAAACAAAGTGATTTCCCCAAAGCTGTCTCTTGGCACACTTTGTACGTAGTGAAATCAAGTGCGGGGACCTTGTCCTGATTTCTGAGCAAGCATAACTACCCCAACAGAAGGGCCTTGCTCTTATTAGAATGACCTGTTAGGATTTTCCTGAAATTCTGAATAATTTTTGAACCCGCTACCTCACATTTTAATTTTGTGCTGGGCCCCAGGAATGAGGTAGATGCTTCTAGCTGAAGCTCTCAGCATTTGTCAATGGAAAGAATAGTAAATCACAAGAATAACAAAATCTCTCCTGTGATATACAGAAAGCCATGAAGTCACATTGCACTGTCTTTCGAATTTAATTCCAAATGTTTCTGTTTCTATGCACAATGTTTTCTCAGGAACCAATGTATGAAAATACAGAGCACTCCTTCTCAGATGAGATTACATTCATACATGCACAATGGTTTAAAAAGCAAGTTCATAAAAGGTAAGTATTAGTTGAATCAGGAAAAACAAAAAGGCTATTTGGTGGAAAAATTAAAAATGCAATTTCTATTCCCTTGTCAGCAATACATCCACAAGTTGAATGGAACAAATATATAAATTATCAGCAGAAAACAAAATTGTGGAAAAGAAACTGAGTAAAACATTTTCAACATTAAGATTCTGAGGGGAAATCTTCTTGCATTTTAAATTTTGCATTTTAAAGCAAAAATTCTATTTATAAATTATACAATAGTAAATTACATATTGTTAATAACTATTGCAATAAAACTTACTCATGTTATAAAAATGAGAACAAAATCTTAACATGATCCAAATTTTCCAATATTCTCAAAAAAATAAAAAATAAAAAAAGGAAAAAAACTTTCTAAAAAAGATTTTCTAAACCAAACATAAATAAATAAAAACTTAAGCTGAGTTATAGGGTTAAAAAAACTTTAACCTTGGGCCTTCATATACTAAATCATGCATTCTACTTTTAAGCTGTGTTATTTTAAAATACGATTGGAGGCAGTGACAGCACAAATGCTTTGTGAAAGTCACAGTAGCTAAAATGTGAGCAAACATATCCATTTATACATGCATTTAACATAAATACATCTGAGTTGAGATGTGCCTTGGAATCACTGCCCTGGAATACTCTTCAGCAGCTGGCCATATGCAACATGAAGCAAAGTGTCAATATTCAAATGACAAGACAACAAGCAGATTTGTTGCATAAAATATGTAAATATAAATAACAGAAAGTACCAGATGATATCTTGTGTTGTGATGGCTTCTGATCACCTATCTTTTCTGCCTCCTCAATCTCAGCAAACAAAGTCAACAGGTATCCCAGGGATGTGCTGTCCTGAGGCTGGGCTGAACAGGCACCTGTGGTGTTGCCCTAAGGAAACTAGACATCCCCACCTGCTCTGGATTTGCATTAAATATACTAGTACTGTTGATTTTCATCGTGTTCTGGAAGCCCTTATTTTCATTATTTTGCTATCCTTATTTTTACTGCATTTCTTTTAGTAAACATCCCAAAGTTACTTAAATAGCAGTAGCAAAAAAATAAGAAAAGAATTAACAATCGGTTTTACTGTTAAAGAGCTATGCTGGAATTTTCTACAAGAAGTTACATGAAAAAGTAACAAATGAAAATACAAGATTGAAAAAAAAGGAAGAAAATGATAAGATCCAACCACAAAATATTTGCTGAGCAGATCATTTATTTCTAATCTTTCAAAGAAGTCATTCCTGTACAAAAGAATGTATACTCCTATGTTTCCATAAGTTAGTAATTTTTGGACTGCAGTCTTTTGAGGGATGTCTGAAGAAATGTCTAAGTTCAAATAACAATAAAATATGAGCTTTATGTATCTTTAAAGAAAGAAGCAATCATATTACATTTTTAATTTACAGGAGAAATTGCATCCTCTTCTGACCCATTTGCTTATTCTAATTTATCAATAACTCAAACAAAAGCTGATATGCTGGTTAATCAAGCCCTCTATATCAGTAACACAGTCAGTATTTCCACAAATGTCTGCAACAATTTCTCGCTATCTAAAATGCATAAATCAATTTAAATTCCTAGCAATTAAATTTATTAGCTCTACAACAATGAATGTGGTACTTTATAAAAGTGGTATCCGAAATTCATACTCAAGAATTTATTGATCAAAGGTAAAGCAGCAGACATTCCTACTAAACCAAGGCTCTGCGAACAGCTAGAAACTTCAAAACATAAAAGCCTGCAATTGTTTCAAATACACCTAATAATTCTGCTGATTTTGGACCATTAAAGCTGATTACTTAATTAGGCAGTCATTAAAGCATCCAAACGCAACTGACAGAAACAGGGGACTTAGCAGAGCCCCTCTTCACCTGAAAATCGTGAAAACCAGTGCAAACTTTCTGGATCTGCCTCTCTGTCTGCATCATCCAAGCAAGATAGTAAAATCTAAAACATGACAATCTGGAGCTCAGGGAACAAAAGAATTCATCAGTAATGAAAGGATGCATTTCTCTGTTCAGAAGGCTGATATTTAAAGCTATGTTAGAAACAGCAAGCAATAACCCAGGTTGTCTCTGTGGACTCTTGGAAAGGCTACTTCCATTCTCCACTCTGGTCACCATCCTCCAAAAATAATTAATGAAACGTCCGCTGTCTTGTATGCCTGTCAGAAGTACCTACCTACAAAATGGTTCTCAAAGTTCCTAACAAGTGAAAACAACAGTCAAAAAGATTTTTCTTCTAGAAACTCTGTTGCAGGAATCTTAAATACAAGTAAATCAAAGCAATCCTGATTGCATGCAGAAGAGATTGGACAGTCTTAAGAACTTCACAGATTGAGTAGTGAGGAGAAAAAAAAATGTTTATTTTTAAAAAATCTTTCTTGAAATAATTCCAAAAAGATCCCTATAAGCTATCTTTTTAGGAGAAAAGAAAAGCAAGTCTACTCACATGTGCAGTTTCCAAACAGAAGTCTTACCCTCTTCCAGGAAAACAACATGGAGATTTTATTGCCCTGCTATGATTCTTTCATTTCAGACATGATTAATTAGCAAGTATTACACTCCTCAAAACTCCCACCACACTCTTCCCTGCTTATTTAATAGAGTACACGAAATAACATGTAGCCACCAGCAGTGTTAGACAATTATCCAAAAACTCTATTTCAGGGAAGGAATACTTTTATGTCTTTGACTCCAAAAAATAAAGCAAAGTGCTTTCAGCTGGCTTTACAATTTTTTTTTTTTTTTTTTTTAAGAACGTCTGGTCATGGTTTTAAGAGTGTCCTCTAAACTTTGAATGCTGCAAGCACTATATTTACTATTCAGAAATATGTGGCACATTTAATCTGAAATTTCAACTGAAATTCCAAAGGACTCATGAATCTGTATAGTTTTTATTTATAACCAATCACATGCAAAATTAATAAACAATAGAAGTAGTATGTGTAAGCATGTTTGGGGGCAGAGTTTAGTAGCAACAATGGGCGCTTTGCCAAATGGAAGCTAATGTGTTACAAATACAATAAAGATAGAAAAGAAAGATTAAAAGAGAATCTGAACACATAAATGAATGAAAAGGCCGGACGCTCTTAATATTGCACCAAATACTTCTTCAAAATAGTTTTCCTATTAATCAATCTATTTTCAAAATGCCCGTATTAATCAAGAAGCCAACCATAACTGAAGGTAGTATTAATGTATGGTTTAACAGCCATCAATTTATAAAGCCTGGGCTTTCTCCTTCAACCTTTAGCTACTGTGATTGCTGGAAAACTTCACACATAGTACAGTACTAACAAATACATCTTGTTGGTTCCAGGAAGCATTTTTATTTTAATCTATACTGGTCAAAATATATTTGCTTTTTTCCCCCTGTTGTATTAAATTTAGGATCAAAAACATCAAAGTAGCTTCCACCTCAGACCTAACTTTTAGAGGATCAATGTGACAAGGCAGTCCCTGATAGATGTTTCTCTTGATAAACGACTTGTTCAAAAGAGACATTGTAGCTTTCATTTCCTGACCACAACACACTTTTAATTTGCAACAGCAGAGCTGCCAGAGTGTGAGCACTTGCCACTTTGTAGCCTTATAGGTTTGTAGTTCTGGTTCCTTTAGGCCACACATTTGAAATAAACAGAATCTAAAAAGAATTACATGGATAAAACTAGAAACCAGGAATCACTAATGCCCCTTTATGCACATATACAAGTGTCTACTTTCTATGCACATGATATACATACACATATATGTACATACACCACCAAGTTCTAGTATGTGATAGATAACAAGCCTCCTTATGAACATCATTTGCACATCAGTCATTTAAGCACACTGAGAAATAAATTATGTGACTATTACTTAATAGCAAGCAGAGACTTTGGAGGAACAATTTATACACTTAAATCTGCTGTTCCATGCCCAGAATGATACGCTTGCCTATGCAGCATGTTTTTACTTTTTATTGTGATGATTAGTATTACTACTATCCAGAAATCACGTTTAAGTATCAATACGGTGAACAGTCAAACCATCCAATTTCTCCTCAGCACATTGTCCGAGCTCCGATTTAAAATTTATAAATGTAATATCCTCCTCATCACAGGCAGCAGCCCAATCTGCTCTGAATATATATTACAGCTTTAACATCACAGAGGGAAATCGCCCATCTGGCAATCCCATTCGCTCCAACAGCTCCGGGGGAAAAAAGCTGTGCTCTCTCCTCCTTAAAACATTTCTCAGGGCAAATTATGTGCATCTAAAATAAACAGTCTTCTTATTGATCGCTTCAAAGTCAACAAGTTCCAAATGCAAAATTCAATCAAATCTTTCCTATGGTGCAAGTATGGTGTGTGTTCAGTTCTACAGAGAGTAAAGCCCAGGCAGAAGTGCCTGTCGCGCATCGGGCTTGAAGTCCTAGCTTCTCATTTGTGTGATGAGAAAGCAGTGGCCAGAGCCTCACTACAGACGCCTGGCAGCTTTGCCCCCTCTCGTTTCTTTCTTTCACAGTCTCTCTTTGCAGCTTTCACTCTTTTCAAGAGAAATTCATGGTATGAAGAAAATGTAACAACAAAAAATAGTTTAAAGTGCACATACCCTTTGCTTATGCAAAATACTTTCCCATCTTTTTGTTGTGTTTGTCCCCTGCCTAGTCTTAATTGAATATCACAAAGTGTACACACAGCACAGCCACAAGAGCTATTGAAAAGCCCCTCACTCCATTTAACTGACTTTTTTTTTTGTAAAGAAAGAGGAAAGAGTGATTTCAAATGAAGTCAATTTCAGTGCCTGATTATTTAATTCTGTCATAGGTTAAAAGTAAAAAGCGCTGACAGACAAGTGAATGGCAAAGGGGGAAAACTGCCACAGTTTCTTACAGGACATTAAGGACTTTGAACAATCAAACATATAGAAATACATGTATCTTATATTCATGTAAAATATACACCTTCACTCACTCACCCAAAAAAATCCACCCAGAAGAGCTGACTACTCCACAAAGTGCAATCAGCAAGAAAGCAGTCAAATTCCATTAACAGGTTGAGAAAAAAAAGAAATTTTCATCCAGTCCTGTGTGTGTGTGTGTGTGTGTGTGTGTGTGTACATACATATACTTCCATTAGTTAGCAATCTTTTCCCTACTCCCACCCTCTCCACCCAGAGCCCCCTAAAAAAAAAAAATCCACACCGAGTTTAACTAATTTACATACCATTTGACTTCAGCCTTATATAGTGCATTACTAGTAACATGCAACTTTAGGAGTAGCGCTAGAACCAATAAAAAGTGTTCACAAGTAATATATTAAGCAAAACTGAAATATATAAACAAATGATAGGAAATGCAAGAAAGCAGAGTGACAGATTAAAATCAACATTTATACATCTTTTAAAAAAGAATCGTACATCATGAGCAGCTGATTCCCAAGCAGTCTTCAATGGTTTTATCATGCTATTTAATTTGTCTTTCCTATTTAGATGCAAAGGAAGTAAATTCCAAAACTGACATACCATAAACACTGGTGCTACTGATCATTTCTTGCTGGCAGCACAAAAAGCTGAATTGGATTTCTCACAAGCAGGAATTCCAAAGGTTGCTTTTCATTAAAGCCACTTTTCCTCTCAGCTATCAAATGTCACTGCCTTGAAACGTGGGCCCTTTCGTCAGGTATTCATTTAACCTACATGCATATAATTAAGGGGGAAAGCAACATCAACAAAAAGGGGATCTCAGATCACAGGAGAAGAAAGAAAGGAAAAAAGCACATGACCAGGAATGCAAGTCCATGTCAATTTCACTCACTCCCACAGAAACTAACAAGAGCTCCGGGAGGACGGTAATAGGATCAGTGGATTGTATATACCATTAAATTATACATCTTTCTCTCCCGTTCCTTGCCAACAATACGCCCACCACGCTGTACCCCTCCGAGACGATGTGCTTACATTTTTCTGCAACCGATCCTCTGACATTTTTCTCGATCCCCCAGCCACGAGATTGTAATTTAACCTCAACTTTTTGTGTGTGTGCAAGATTCTTATTTACACTTCTTATTTACTTAGAAGTTAGTTCCCGAAGAAAGTCTAGCCCCACCCTATGGTTCGGCTTTCTTATGTTCTTTATTTTTTGAAGTAAAAAGATAGTAGTAAGTAAGCCCAGTAGAGCGAAAAGCGAGATTCTTGCAATCGAGAACTCTTAATCCCACACTATTGTTACAATGATTAAGCAGCAAAAATATGCATTCTAATGTTTCAAGGCTACTTTGTAGGGAGAAATTAGACAGCAGGTTGGCGTACAGAATAGAAACGAATGCAAATTAAAATTAATGTTTACGGCACAACTCGGAGGTCTCTTTTCCTTTCGGGTCTCGGATCTATCTATATTCTTTAAAAATAAAACAAAAACAAAAACAAATTTAAACAGATGGCAGAAAACTGCGAAGCTCCCCTTACCTGAACGTGCGGAGCGAGCAGCCGATAGGTTAGCGTAGCATCGATCTGATGTGTTTGCTGATGAATGGAAGCCAGGGTTAAGTGAAGGTGCCTAGGATTTGAAATCATTCCAAGTTTTTGAAGGGAAGACGGACTGCAGCCTCTGCCATGTTGGAATTTCAAACCCAAAACAGCTGCTTGGAAGGAGCCAGCATGCCAGAGGCTGAGCGCAGGCGCAGAGCGCCGCCGAGCCAAATTCAAATCACTTTCACACTAAGAGCCAAAGATCAGTTTTCAAAGGCGAGAGGGAGAAAGAGACGGCGGCGGCCGCGCGCCCGGGGACCCGGCGTTGGCGGCGAGAGGCGGGCGCTGGAGCGGCGGCCCCGGAGCCCGGGCGGGAGCGGGAGCTG
>NW_008336076.1:3112305-3122524 GCF_000622305.1 Nannospalax galili | reverse complement strand
CGGCCCGGAGGGGGCCCCGAGGTCATGCCGGCGCCCCGGGGGAAGCGGGGCCTCCGCGTCCACGCGTGAGTGGCCGCCCGGTGGCCCCTCCCGGCCGGCCCTCCCCGCCGCTCGGCGCAGGACCCAGCCGGGACCCGTCCTCCCTCGGGCCCGCAGCGGCCGGAAAATGACTTTATCGGGCCAGAAGAGGCAACTTGGGGAGGCCGCCCGGCGTGTACCCACTTGGCCGCCGCCGCCTCCCTGGGAAGAAATAAAGCCCTAAGTGTCTAGGTGTGCGGTCCCCGCTCCGGCCGCCGGCTCCCCTCCCTACACCCCCCACCCCCACCCCCCGCGGCTCGGACCCGGGAGAGCAGAGCCCGGGGGCTCGGGGCCGGCTGCCGGAGCGCCGGCACGCTCGCTGGGCTTCTGCTCTTCCAGCCCCCCAGCTATGGAGCAGTCTTGGGACCCAGGAGAAGGAAGAGAGTAGGGGCTTTGTGGTGCTGGGAGCTGAGGAAGAATGAAATGTGCAGTTGAGTGTGTTGCTCGCATCCCAGGGAGCAGTGCAGGGCTGATTGTCTGTGGCTGAGATAGCCTTTTGTTCAGAACATAAGGTTTAAGAAACACACACACGTTTTCTGGGGTCTCTTGTTAGATGTAAATGTGCTGCATCCAGACGCTTACTATGCAGGCTAAGCTCAGTTGGTTTACTAATCACCTCGCCCCACCCCCAAACAATCAGGATCATTTGAATGGGAACCTCATTCAGACTTCTAGGCTGAGGGTATTGCCTTCAACCTATTTCATTCTAGACTGGCCAACCATCCAACTGAGAGAATAAAGCAAACAATAACATTTGATCATGATGTCTACGAGATAATGTGCCCGGCAAAGTTCTTTAGGAATTGTAATGAGAGACAGTGAGTTGGGTAATAATTTCTCTTCATTTTCATTAAATATGACTTTAATAGATAAGTGGTGAGTTTATACTTTGGCCTGGTGGACGTCCAGTCCGCTATATTTCACTAAGCTAAGAATGAAAGAGGCAAATTATGTATTCGACCACGAGGCCATCAGGCTGAAAATGTACCTCTGAAGGTTGGAACTGAGAATGTTTAGGGCAAATGTTCCTCCTAGCTGTTCGGATCCTTTCAGCTTCCCGGCTGTGGCTTTAATAAACTAAATCGCGGCCTCCCATATGCTGAAACACAGCTCTCAGAAAAACGCCTAATATAAACTTTGAAATTAATTTCATTCTCCTTTTGTGATTTTCTTGTCTCAATGAATGCATTTAACAAACGAAAATGAAAAATAATAACTAAATCCGAGAAGATGACATTTTAAAACAAAAGCAAAAGAGTGGAAAGCCTAACATGTTTCTAAGGAGTGAGGTTGGAATAGATTTTGACCTTTCTGCACGTTATTTAAAAAAAAAAAAAAAAAAAAAAAAAAAAAAAAAAAAAAAAAAAAAAAAAAAAAAAAAAAAACTGGGCTTCAAAATAAAACAGAAGAACTTTCTTCTGAGGCAGCAGAGAACACATAACCCTTTTAGTTATATTTTATAAGACAGCTTTAAAAATGACACTAAGTAAAGTTGTTCATTGGATTTTACCACAAAGAAACAAGTGTAAGAATGTACCTATAGGTCGCTGTTAGGGTATGTACAGGTGAATTTTACTTGCAGCTACTTCCAGTTTATGGAAGGACAAATTGAAGTCCTCCAGACTTAGGCTGATGTTCGGTGCCATTCAGGAAATACTGCTCTGCCCTTAACTGTTTAATCAGAGCCTAGCAAACCTCAACACTGAATTACTAGGGCTGAATTTAGAGTTCCTGTGTAAATCAAAATATTGAATAGAATGTATGATTTAAAAAACTGAATTGTGGTGCAAGACGTAAACCAACTTATTTGCAATGTCCAGAACAAATTAATCCCTATTCTTTAAAAAGAGGACAAAGTATAGCGAGCAAAAGTTTATTAATAATAATAATCACTTTCTTCAATTCCCTTATATCATCATTGGAAATATTACAAAATCCATTGTTCAACATACCAATGAAAATAACTATGGAGTCACAAAAAGGGAAGATACTCAGCAGAGCAAAGCATGTGTTTGCATAGTTTTAAAATTATCCAAACTTTCAAGTACTCTGAGGAAAAAAGTCTCATGTCATATGATATGTATTATAAGTTCACATGACTAATAAAATCATTGAACTATTTCTAACAACTTTAGTTTTACTTTTACATATGAGTAAAAGTTGTGTTTCTCTGATTATGCAAAATAATTCAAAATATGATCTTGTTTCTCACAATGGTTTATTACTTTGTTGACAATGTTTATAGTTGGGTTTGATTAAAAATCTTTTAGTTATGAAGTCTGATTAAACGGCGTTCTAATGGGTATCATATTCTATTTGCATTCATCTTTGAGACTTCCAAATATTTTCTGGTTGTAAATGATATCCTTCTCCAGAATATATATTATGAAACTATTCTTACTAAAACAGGAGAACTAGAAGTTGAGCATCTAAACAAAGACAGTTACTTAGACCAGGGAACAGTTAATTCAAGAACATATCTGATTCATTATTTTCCAACTTCATTAGTCACTTTTCTGCTTTTGCTTTTACCTTTTAAAATGTAGAGACATTTAAAACATGAATTGTATTCGGACAAGTTGAATTTCTACATGGTATATCCTGGATTGGACTTTAAAAGAAAATTGGAAGGAAATGAGTTCAACTACTGCCTTCCTTCAGAAGCCAGTGTGTGTGTGTGGGGGTGTGTCTCTCCAGCTGACTAAGAAGGAATTCTACTTTTCCCTTCTCCTCATTCTTAGGTAATATAAGCAACAACAAAAGTGAAAAGTAAGAAAGTAACCAAGAGACAGTGAAGGTTTTGCTGGTCTGTACCAGACTGAAGAGAATCTGCCCTATGGATGACAGAGAATGGGTGAGAGGTGTATGAGAAATCAAGATAGCAAGAGAGCTTGGGGTGCAGCTGAGCAGAAGGAAGTGAAGACTAGAGAAATGCTTTACAGAGAAAGGCTAGCTTGGAGGGCTACTAGGGAGAGTTACCATGCTAAACGTAAGGCAATTTCATTTTTTAACTACTATATTTTAGTTTGGAACTTAAGTTTGAGTTATTTTCATAAAACAAAGTAATCTCTTCTTCTAAGCTACTGCTTACTAGTCACTGATGAAATCTAAGAAATTATCTTCATATTGCACATCTAAAGTTAGACTTACAATAATGAAAATTACTGATGTAATAATTTTAATGTATCTATAAAATTGCGGATATTTAAAGGATCATTATGTATGCTTCAACTAAGATGACTCAGAAGTTTTTATATATAACCCCTCCTCCCATGAGAAGTAAGTGAAAACCTTGATCTTATTGGGTAAAATTGTTCCAACTATTCAGAATAGTTATAGAATGGTCCATATGTATCCTCACTGATATGTTTCTCCCTGAAGGTGATCTGGAAATACAATGATAGATCCACTTGAATTCATTTCTTAGTTACTCAGAAGTGTTTTCTTCTAATAACTTGGGGATTAAGTGATTTTCATTCACATACATTTATAGTATGCATATGTTTGCTGCAACCTCTGACTGATTTGCATGGTTCTCTATTTCATTCAGAAAGTACATACTGATTACTTACTGTGGCTAAAAGTATTGCACTAAAAATTTCAAGGGATTTAAAGAAAACTGATGTTAACATTTTATGGATAAAGTCAGATAAAAATAGCTCAAAGTATACCTTATAATTGCATATATGAAAGACTTCTGCCCAGAGAAAAAGAGACAAGATTTTGTTTTCTTTTGTTTTGTTTCCATGAAGACAGTGTTTCTTAGACTCTGTGGTCTCAATCTTTATCTTCCAAAGCACAAACCACTTGTGGTTTGCACAAGTGTGTTGTTTCTCCCCTCTATTTCTCTTCTCATTGTCCCAGGATTAAG
Organism: Nannospalax galili; assembly: GCF_000622305.1. Lineage (NCBI taxonomy): Eukaryota > Metazoa > Chordata > Mammalia > Rodentia > Spalacidae > Nannospalax > Nannospalax galili. The sequence continues at coordinate 3,118,575 of NW_008336076.1, read as the reverse complement.
TTTTTCCCTTCTTTTGTGTGGGTTAATTTCCTTTAGATTTTCAACACTTACCTCCTGTTATTTAGGTATTCCACTGTACTTTCATCAGAACCCATCTTGCTGTTCATTTACTTCTGTCAAAAAGCATCTCTATGCTTGACTCCTGCATGAGGTTGTAAGCCTCCTGAGGGCAGGCATGCATCCATCTTTGCTTTTCTTGATCCAGTTCTTTAATTAACAATGAAAATCCTAAAAAAAGATTAATTGAGGAAATGAATGTTTCTTTTGTAGACGGAATAGAGCAGAACAAGGACAGAGCAAGAGGAAATAGTGTGATCCTTTCAGGGAAAGCAGATACTCTGATTTAGCTGAAACTTTTGTGATACATGTACCTAATGGGAAACAAGTATAGAAATCAGAACTGGGGGTGCATTACAGAAGAGCTTAAATAGGTCCCTGTTTAAGAGGTTTGCATTTCAGTAGTTAAGAAACAAAAAGTTCTAGAAGGTATTTAAGCAAGAAACTTATGGGCGTTAGCCTTGCTTTAAGAAGGTGGGGCTAACAGAACCAGAAATAGGGAGACCAGCTGGAAAGTTATTGTATTCACGTATCATTTTCTGGTCCCTCCAGCCATCAGTCTTTTTTGCAATGTCTGGTGATATGCTTCCTTGCCTTTTTCATAGATGGTCTATTTGTACTGATTACTCATTACTCCGCATTCATTTTGTAATATTATTAAATGTCAGCATGTTTAAAGGCATTCATTTAATATCAAAAATATAAAAAGGGACAGTAAGTTGGAACTTAAGTTTTACCCTGAAACTGAACTTGGTCTGCCTACTACCCATCAGTCTCCTTCCCTCCCTGCTCACCACTTTACAATTAGTTCCACTCAGATCAAGCTTTAAGCTTAGAAGAGATTTCATTTATAAGAGAAATAATGGGTGAAAGTAGGGAATATTCTTCCCTGGCATGTGTTTGTGCAAAATAAGCAAAGTGGATTTGGTTTTTATATAGTGAATAAAGCATAGATGCACATTTCCTTCATTTAAAGTATATTAAAGTTTCTTAAACAGGGTTTTTAATTCATTTAAGGCAGCATTAAGTTAGGTGGGCTGTTGGTACTTTGAATTAATGTGCAAGCTGTTAATCTCCATAGAGCTGGATTTAAATTTAGACAAAGCAATAATTAGTTTGGCACCATGATTTCACTACCCAGAGGGTAATAATGTAGGTCATAAAATACTACAGCCTGGCACAAGGTTTTTTTTTTTTTTTTTCTCTTTTTTATACCAAACAATGATCTGGCATAACATGGTGAAGGAAATACACACATGCATATATATACATATATATGTATATATACATATACATATATACATATATATATATATGGTATTCTTACTGGGAAGCATAATGGCTTAGTTTTTTATGTATATTCCACTATTCCTAAAAGGCTGAATTTCAGAAATTCTTATCAGGTTTTTCTAGTTTAAGGTGAATCTGTCTCTTCTGGGTGATACAAAGAACTCTTCATAGCTTCACTCAGTGACTGGGAGTTGTTTCTCCCTCTGTAGTATTTTCCCATACTGAATTTATTCATTTAGTTACAGAATTAAGATTATAGTTTGTACCCAAACCTTATTTTGCTGTATTTTTTCCCCACCAGCTTGCCATTTCATTTAATTATAAGACTGGTATGCTATAAATATTTTTAGCATATAAAAGTGCTGCTTTCAAGCAAGTGCTTACCATACATACCTTGATTTGTTTTCATGGCAAATGACTACCGGCAATATCAATAATTCAAGAATAGAAACAATGAAAATACAGAGGAATTACATTTGGATACTTCTTCCTGTCAATCATCCTTGCCAGACTCCTATTTGAACATTCTGAAAATGAGGAAGACATCAGGTTTAGCCTTAAGTATGAGTAATAGTTTTCTGTTTCTTTATACTGCTCACCCCAGCTGAGCTTTTAGAGCACAGGTATCTTGGGTGTCTCTATATAGCTTAATATTTCAAGCTATGGAAATAATGCTTTAATATTGAACTGAAATATATTTCATACAATATACATGTGCAGAATTTCTATTTTACATAAAGCCATGTGCAAGCACCTGTTTGTATCTCTGCAGAGAGTGTTCAATGTATTAGATGAGTACATTCACAAATCATTTAAGTTGAGCTTTTCAAGTGATGTGAGCCACTGATACAAACTTGCTAATGATAATTATAGAACTGATGCTGATTTAGTCATTTCAAAAAAGCCACGGAGGCATAATTAGTGTCTGAATGGCCTCAATATTGCATTATTAGGAGGCTAGGGTGAAACTTGAAATGAGAACATCAAGGCTGATAACAGAAAAGAAAACATGAAATACATACATAATTCATTCTGAGATATTATAAAGGTTTACAACCAGAAACAATAATTTGCAGAAAGCATCTCATGTACTGGAGCCAACTGCAATCATTTGGTCAACCTGTTAAAGATCAAATAGTATATTCTTAGCTATTCTCAGTGGTGTCTTTGTAATAAAGTAGCAGCAAACAGACATTGTTTGCTTCTGGTCACTTTTAAAGAATGTTCAGTTTATCAGTAGGGACTTTAATCTCAACCTTAATAGAGTACAAAAGCAGCCTTGTCCCCGTGCTTCTCTCCTTGAGGCCACAAGGCATGTGCACCTTTTTTTTTTTTTAATTTAAAAGAAGAAAAATAAAACTGTCCTTCTGAGAACACACTAAGTATTGTATTTTTTCCCAGACTGATTTTCATTCATCTTTCCTTTTTTAAAGCTTTTCTTCTCCTTTTCTTGCTGGCAACACAGATGCTCTGCTGTACTTCACCATCGTCACAGGAGTGAAGACAAACAGAACATTAATAAAATATCCCCTGCCTGGAACCCCTGCCAGGTTCACCATTATCAAGTGACCTGGTATGTTGGTTGATTTGAGCATGTCAGCTGAAAAGTCCCCCTTTTTGGTACTATCACCTATCAGGGGGCAACAGATATGAAGAATGAATCCTGAGTTAAGGAAAACAGAAATAGCTTGTAGAGTCTGCTGTTCTTCTTTCTCATCAGCATCATGTGCACGTTATCAGACAAAGGCATCTTTACATATTAAATGTCTGATATCTATGACTGTGTCCAGGGTGATGGTTATTATTTTAGTTTCCACAGATGAAACGGTTTGAGTCATAGTGCATAGTAGAACTCTGAACTGCACATAAATATTGTCTTTGATTTTCCAGTGATGTGTCTTGCTCTCAGAACAATCAGAGTTCCAACTAACTAGGAAAAGAGGGTGAAGATATGGCAAACAGGATACTAATTATACAAAAGCAGAGAAAAATGACCCCTTAAATGTGGGGGTGGTAGGTGGTGTTGTGTGGATCAAATATGTTTCAGAGGGCCAAATTATATTTTTCTATCCCAAGCGTAACAGCCAATTCATTTATTTTTAAAACTGGACTTGATATATTTACTACTGTTTCCTCAGTCACCACCACCAACTAGTATACTGTATATTAACCAGGTCCTTTGTAAACCCAGTCATTGATCTACAGTTGCATGGTAAGACTGGATGGAAAATCATTGGAAGCATCTGTTTGTTTTGTTTTGTACACATTGGTGAAGGACAACAAGAAGTGAGGGAGTCTTTCTGATGCTCTTTTATCACATTGAAAAATGGCAAAACCAAGCTCATGACTTTAATTATGGGCATTTTTGGTTGCAAGTAAGAAGAGAAACAACCAGCAGTGTCTCAAATACTGATAGGCTCATTAACTGTCAATAGAAAAGTGTAGAGAGGGTGGTTCTTAAGTTTCTCTTCTAAAATCTTGAATGTTGTGTAATATCTGCCCCCTGGTCTGGAACTTGCTATGTAGACCAGGTTGGCCACAATCTTACAGAGATCCGCCTGCCTCTGCCTCCTGAGTCCTGGGATTAAAGGCCTGGCTTGTCTGTTTGTGCTTTTGAGGAAACTTTTTCACAGAAGCCATCAGATTTACTGTTACCATTGTGAGGTCATATTTGGGGACTTAAACCATGATTGGCAAGGGGCAACACTACTGAAACCATTTTAAATTATTCATGAATCAATCATTTCCTATGTTATGCAAGGGGTTACTTGTGGATTAACACAAATATGTTTGAAGAAAGTGAAGGTACTGGTGGAGTTTGTGGAATGGTTATGGAAGACCAAGGATCCCTTTTGTTTTTGAAAGACAGTGACAGAGACAGGGAAACAGAGACAGAGACAGAGAAGTGCATGTATGCATGATGTATGTGTTTGTGTGTGCAAGTGCAGGCCATTGGAGGTCAGAGGACAACCTCACAAGTCAATCCTTACCTTCCACCTTGAGACCAGCTTGCTTGTCCACTGTAAATGACAGGCTAGCTGGCTCTGCAGCTTCCAGAGATTCTTTGATCTCTTCCTCCCTCCTTAAACATGGGTGGCAGTGCTGGGGTAACAGATGCATTTCACCACACCAGTTTTATGTGGGTTCTGGGGAACCTCATGCTTTTATGGCCACTTCTTTACCCACTGACTCATGTCCCTAGCCACATATCTGGGAACTGCTGGACTGCGGAACCAAAATCATGAATTACATCACAACCTGAGTCTGAAGAAGAGTCTGATAGACTTCTCATACCTTCCCATATTGGTTGAATGCAATGACAACGTGAATCAAAAATTGATATCAACTTTGAAGAATTCAAAATCATAAACCATCTAGTCTTGCATATGGTGGATGCTTAATTAATACTTGAATGATGGAATTAATGAATAAATGAATTTTACCTGGAAAGAAACAGCACTAGGGTAACATTTAAGTACTCGCTGATTAGCCATTCTTAGTTCCTTGGAGAGATAAGAGAGAATGCATGCCAAATGTAGAGCAAAGGACTCACTGTAAACCTTGTTGCACCCGAAAAAAGTGAAACAAGGTCATGGAAAAATTCCAGGTACTAAATCTTGGACTCTTAATGAAAGAGACACTTTTACTAAGGATGATATGAACTCAAACAGACAGCATGATATCCTTGTTGACATAGTGATAAAAAATAAGGAACTTCACTAATGTTTCCCTTCCAGAAGAGGAAGAGGAGAAGAAAGAGTAGGATAAACAGTGAACAGTTTAGAAGGCGTAGAAACAGGGTGCCAACCTCAAGAAATACCTTCCTCTAAATACTGTATGAAATAGAAGCAATTCTCCTAATTACTAATAATGCCTTTTAAAGCTAGAGTTCAGTGTCATGTTCATGTAACAAAGGCCATTTTTGTTTCTGCTGACAAAGTAATTAGTAACTTTCTTCATTTCCCTTTTCATTTTATCCCATGATCTCCTTGATTTTTTTTCCATAATCAAACATGAACATATCCACTCTTATCATCATAGTAGTTCACAAGATTGGTGTTGACTATATATCACAGTAGATTTTGTAAGGGCAACAAAAAACATAGATGAGAATATCACACCAATGATACCTATCGTTATGAGTTCTAAAATAAAAACTATTTTCACTCTCCAGCATTTAATTAGCTAAAGGTAATCTCAGTCTTTTTAGTTACTCAGTATCTTTTGGAGCTGTTGATCATTCTCCTGTTCCCTTATCCTTTTCCTCTCTTGGTGAGGACTGAAGGTCCTTTCAGTGCAGGGTCTGGAGATCTTCAGCCATTTTCTGTTTCTATTGATACTTAATTCACTGTGTTCAGTCTTGATAGTTTTGATACACCTGCAGTAAGTCTCCCAGTTCCTATCATGGACTCTTCAGCTTAATGATCTAAGCTACCTCTGTCCTCGGTATCTATTTGTGCTTTTCCTGGGCAAAGGAAATTCTCTCAACCGTTTGCCATCCTTCTGGGAACTTCAAAATCTTTTGGATCTTTTCCTATACCATGCTTGTCATTTGCCCTTTGAGACTCTGTCTTCCAGTATAATCCTGTATACACCTTATATACTCATTGCTCTGATTCTAAAGTGGTACCCTGCTTGACACATACTGCTTTAAGAAGAAAAGATTAGTGGTGAAGTGAAAGCTTATCACCCATGGCCAAGAATGAGTCCTCTGCTCTGTTTGTGACCAAAATTCTCCTTCCAGTACTTTCTTTTCCTGTTTCTCCAGCTTTTTTCCATCCAGATCTAAGTTTTAATCTTTCCCTATATTGTGCAAATCATAGTTTACCCATTTTATTCTTTATAACAGTATTATTTATTCATGAATTTTCTACATCCTTAAGGCTGTTTTTACTTTAATTAAAAAAAAAAACTCTCCTCTCC
>NW_008336076.1:3051623-3112167 GCF_000622305.1 Nannospalax galili | reverse complement strand
TCAACTTTTTTCTTTGCAATTATTTGTCTTTATGATTGAAACTCAAACTTTGAGATTTTGACTCTTTTTTTCTTTTTCCTTAATGGAATAAACACTCAAATAAAAGATGACTCACTTAGAATGAGGTAGTAAAAGGTAAAAGATACCAAAAATAATGTGGGATGCCAAAAAGAAAAAAAAGCAATATCTAAAAATATGATCCAAAAATGTATCATAGTATATGTTAGGTTTAAAGAAATCTTCAGAGAAAAAAACCTTTCAAATCCTGTCAGAAAAATAACCCAGTACTAATTGCCTCCACCTATTTTACCATCATATTGTTTAGAACCAATTGTGGATAATATTGCAGGTCCAGAATACCGTGTCATGTCTATGATGCTTTTTAAATTTTTTTCTGCTGATTATTTTAGTGTTTGTATTTCCAACATCCTAAAATTAATCTTTATGAATGAGCAAACTGGAATTTGTTCTGGGTCATCTGCTGAGCTAAGCTTTTTGATTTCATGCTATTTTGGGGACAGTGTTATCAACTGAGTCACAAAAGGAATAAGTAATTTGCACTACAGTCAGAGTGAGTGAGTGGCTCAACTAGGAATTTTGTCCAGATCTATCTTTCTCTGCAGTCTTTGCCCTGTGCACAAGTGCTTGTCCCTCATATTCTAAGGCTGGTTTGCTCCTGTTCTCTCCTCAAATGCACTATTGTATGGACATACCCAGAATCAGTGTTAAGACTGCTAGGAAACTGCTCAATATTTTTCAGATTTGTTCAGGCAAAATGTCCCATCCTAACTAGATTGAAAGTTGCTCACTCATGCTGTAAAGCCAACTGAAACACTGTGAAATGGCATTCTTCTTGTTTATTGTTCAGTTAAACTAACAGGTCTACGTTCCAACTTTTTTTTTTTTTTTTTAATGTCAGCCTTCTATTAAGTTGATGGGGGTAGAAGGACACTAAGTTAGACAAAATACATTTTGTTTTCCAATCCATGATTCTTGATTTGTTCAGATGGTGTTCATGATCTACATCAGGTGAATTGCAATAACTAAGTTTTCACTGTTTTTTTCTCTAATAATGATCAAAAATCATACTCATTGGGAGCGACTTGGGTTCTGTCCACAAGTGTCACAATTATTCTGTGTTCCCTCTTCTATCATTCTTCTTGCTTATCCTAAAACTGGCATTCTTAAACAATTCTCATCATTTTCAGATATATAGTGTAGGAATAATTAAAATCGAGGCAGAACAATACATAAATATAAGTAAATTCTTATTTTATACATATAAAAACTCAGAGGGTATTTCTATGATCTTTGATAACTCTAAAAATGAACATGTATCTTTCTTCACTGAAACAAAGTGGAACAAAACAAAGACTAAATCTTATTCTGGAGGTAAATTTTAATATTGGAAAATACATTAATACAGGCAACATTCCTCATAGCATTTTCTAAATCTTCTATACTAAATTCACCTGAGAAAGTTCCTGGATCCTATTTGTGAGAACTGAATCAGGATCTTCTTTCTTTTCTTGTCATATATGTAAACATTAGCACAGACTGTCCTTGAACTTGGGTGTTCCTGATTTGGTCTCTTAAATATTGAGCTCACAGAGTGTTTCCATATCCCTTGTTTGAATCAAATTTTTTTGGGAATACTCCTCAAATCCCATGTTAACATGGCCTGGAATGAAACTTTAACAGACATATGTCTTCCTATGTGGTCTATGTTTAGACTATCTCCATCCTCCAGTTAAAAGAACACTTAAGAAATTCCAAATTACTTGAATCGATTTGTATTTGAGATTACCTATTACCCTTCCTCCAATATCCTTTCCTCCCTTCTTGTATATATGGCATTCATAAAAGATGGAGGAGAAAGAATATTATCGATTTCTAATCTGTATCGTTGTTGATTTGTTTTGAATTTTTGAATTACGTCTCACTATGTAATATAGACTGCCTTCTAATAAAGCTAAATAACCCAACCCTGGTTCCAACTTATTCCCTTTCTGCTCAGTATTACTAGTGCTAGGATTATAGTTATATGCCTCCACAAATCACTAGTGAGTTTAGTTTTTAATAATATATTTTGGTGTATATTTGTCTTTGATAAATAAATGTATATGTAGCCATGTTTTTATAGCACACATATGTGATATTTAATTTTCTTAAAAACATTTACTTAAAAACATTAAGTAAATTGATATGATTCTAATATTTAAATAAAATTTTGTTTACAATTAGTATGGAACTGACTAGAAGAATTATTGTTGTAGGATAATATCTTTAAAATGCCATTGTCCTCACTTTTCTGTTCCTTCTAGTTTTTCTAGTTTTTCTCTTCCTTTTAACTCTAGCTTTTTCTTCTTATTACTATTATCCTTAGATAGCTTTTCACATGAAACATGGGCACTAGAAGCATATCTGTGAGGTAACAATGCCTGATTCACGCAGATCCAAGAGATACTTTATGAACAGCCTCAGTCAAAGGATGCTGTGATGACTCAGAAGAGAGCTTGTGTTTACCATGCTTTCCTTATCATTATATTTTCAGATGGATGAGTCAATAGGGGTACCACATTTGTAGCTACAAAAAATGCAATCTCATCTCCACACTTAAACCATCTTGTTTATCTAGTCATGTGCCACTAGACATTTGATGGTCACAAATAAATAAGGCAAGACACTTCCTGATATTGGAAACATATTAGGGAATTTCTATACAGCAGCCATTTGATCTAGAGCAGGTATTGTCTTTAAGCTTAAGTGAAGGTGCCAGGATTTCATTCTGTAAGATTGTTCCTTAATTCTTCTTTATAACCTACAAAGACAAGTGGGTCTAGGATTTGAACTAGCAACAGCAATCTTCTATGTGTGTCTACCCTGTGTCAGTTAATGTGACCTCATCTGATGAAAGAGATTTGAGGCATGGATGGTGGTTCTGACTCAGGAGGATCTCCTCATTGTAGAAAAAAAAAAGGTGCTTGCTTTACTTTGCAGGTTAGTCCTGTAAGCCTTAGTATGCTTGGCATCCCTGTGCTCCTGAAACTGTCTTACTACCTTGTGAATGGGCACCATGCCATGCTAGCAGATGGACATAAAATGTGCCAGAAACATGGGCCATGTATCATTTTTTAGTATTAGTGTCCAGAAATGTGTGACATTGTAAATGCAGATTTGTGGCTTGGTATGTACCTAGAGTAAACTTGGGAGCACATAGGAGCTTATCACATGATAGGCAATACTCACCCCCAAAGATGGACACTGAACCTATACATCATTCCCTTGATTGCTGTCTTTTCATCAAGATTCATATTAGTTACTAGGAACTTTATTGGGGAAAAAAAATCCTATAAGGTCAAATTTCAGTGGACAAGATACCAAAAAAATGAATGGACTTTATGAATGGACACAGGCAAACCCCTTAACTGTTCTCAGTGTAAGCTTGATAATTTCTATGATGTAAATTCAAATAACAGTGAGGTAGTATTATATACTCATATATGTAACTTGCAGAGCTATTGTGTAAATTAATTGTGACATGAAAGAATCCTGTGGATATTTTTGTCTTATTTTGTTTTTAACTGGTAGGAGACAAATTGACTTTTCTTTTGCCGATTGTAGTTATAACTTGGAGAATGTTACAGCTGAGTTTAGGCATGAGAAGTTCTTGCCACCGAGCAGCTCACTAGAGGTTAATAGTGAGCTCCTGTTGTGGCATAGTTGTTTTTTTTTTGTTTTTTTTTTGTTTTTTTTCTTGTACTGGAAGAGGCTAGGTAGGTCTTCATGAACTCTTCACTGGGCAGACAAGCAGTGGGGCAATTTGGACACATCTATGCTGTCCAAGGAAAGAGGAGAGCTGAAAATTGTTGTAGTGATTGTAGGAATTATAGACGGCTGATGTAGACCACATAGGTCCCAACGTGGTATTCTGAGTGTAAATTATTTAGAAGAACTCCCTCTCTAGGTCAGTGCCAGTTGACCATGTATTTGTTCAGCTCTTTGTTTCATATTGAATCTGGCCTTTTGTGCCTAGAGGTTTGTGACATTGTTCCATTTGACTTGTACTCCAATAAAGTTAAAAACAAACATGTGAAAAAGAAAAAGAAGAAATCTGAGTGTACTTTTTGACTTTTTCGTGTGCTGAATTTACTCAGTGTATTAACATACAAGAGCAGGTGATCACTGCACAACTTAGATCAGAGATGCTAAATAATAGAAAGCGTGAGCCAAGCTTCTTCTTCCAAGCTCTCCAACCTAAAGTGACAGAATTTGACCTGAGTTTCTCAGCTGTTTTTCAGAAAATGCTTTGGTGATTACTCCAGACTATGTCTGTCTCTTTCCTCCTGTCAATGAGCTTTGTGGGTGGGAGGAAATGAAAGATGAAATGAAGAGCTTCCTAGGAACATGTCACAATATAAAAAAGTGATTATTTTTCATATAAGTGGGCCTCATTGCAATAGGAAATTCAGTTCAAACTAAGAAACCAATACACACCCCAGTATTTTTTTTAAAGACTTTTATCATATTTAGAATCTTCTTACTCATTGTTTCCTTTTCCAATATTTTTCTCGTTTTTGTTTAATATTTCAGTTTTCACTGCAATTCACTGGTCTGTTTTTAGCTTCCGGAGGTGTTTATATCTAAACAGGCAAAAGTGAGGGGGGGGAATCCCTGTTTTGAGTTTACTTCTGTTTAAGAATTTTCATCTGACAAAATTTCATCTGTGATGAGGAAATCCAGATGGTGAATATGTTTGAGTGAAATTGTTTTTCAAATCCATTATCTTTCCTTAAAATTTTTTCATAATAATTTTACAAAAATATATTCATTAGGGTAATAGATTGAATTTAATATTGATGCAATAAAGTCCCCATTTAAGGAAGTAATTAGAAGAGAGACTAAAAGTTATATTGATTACTTTCTAAGTTTAAAGAAATGTTAAAATGCTGAAAGTTAAGCAGTTCTGATTAGGGTTTTAGAAGTATTATCACAATGGGCACAAAAAGTTTTATTAAAACTACAGTGGTATAGGATGTCTTAAATGAACTTGACATCATGCATCACTTTACTGTCTGCTTTGATGTATTAGCTGTCCTTTTTAGTGCTGAGAGCCCCCACCCCAGGAAAGCACAACAGCAAAAACAGTGAAAGGATGGAAAAAGTTGAAGTATGCCTAGATTATTCACACACTCTAAGCAATGAGCTTTTTCTGTATCTACAGATCTACTAGAAAAATAGCATTTGTTTCTTTCTACAAGCCTTCTGCCCTCCCATTTAGCTGTTTTGACATGAGCTACATATTGATATAACCATTACCAATATCTTTCTAACTGCTCTACTAATAAATTATTGTTATTTCAATGTGCCTCCACTGGTGGGTCGGTGCCAGTGACTAGAATAGCACTAAGTGCATGTGGACTTAGTAATAGTGTATGATGATTTGATTTCATTGTGAATACGGAGTAGTGTGTTCTCATACAGATGAAGGTCTGGCTGTTCTAAGCAGTAAGTGAACTCCTGAGATGTCTGCATCTGCTCTTCTTTAATATCTTTTTGTGATCGTGAAATGAATCATCTTTTAAGGAATCTTTTTTTCTTGATACAACCTAATACATAGTGTCTCTGCACTACATATATATGTAGGCTGGAATGAATACTTCACTCATTGATGCTCACCAAGTGTTTTAGAATTTACAAAGCCTCTTCAATGATCCAATTCCGATTCCTCCTGCTCCTGCTCCTCCTCCTTCTTCCCCCTTTTTTTTTTTTCTTTTTTTTTTTTTTTTTTTTTTTTTTGTCTTTTTTGAGACAGGGTCTCCTTGTAGCCCCAGCTGTCCTGGAACTCACTATGTAGACCAGGCTGGCCTCGAACTCACAAATATCTGCCTGCCTCTGCCTCCCAAGTGCTGGGTTTTAAAAACTTGAGGCTCACAGGAGTTAAGCAGTTTGTCTAAGGTGCTGTAGCTTCATGTGTGGCACAAAGTACCCTTGACATCTTCTTAGTCCCAGGCCTTCCCCAAGGCCAAACTATTTTCCTTGAGGAATGTTCACGGTTATGGGTTTGGGGTCAGATATCTTGGCTATCCCTAACTTGAATTAACCTTGGGAAAATATTTAACATTTTCATCCCCATAAAATGAGGAAAGTTTTGGTATTGCTCTTATGGCGCTGTAAGGATTAAATACAATAATGCCTGTATTTGTCTCAGTGCAGTACCAAGCATGCTGTGCCAGCCAGTAATTAATATCCAGGCATTCCTAGCATGTGCAGTTGTGTGCTTACTTATGTTTATTAATGATTTGTAGGTTTTGCATATTTTGACTTTCTTTAGCTCTTAACTGGTCTGTTTAGTTTCTTGTGGAAAATAATTTTCAATTCTTTTTTATTCTCTTTAGACGGTAGGAAAGTGTTTCAGGATAAATGTGGAAGTGAATGATACTAGAAAAAGCTTTTGAATAAATGAAAACCTAATGATTCAATATGGCACTTAATTAAACTATTGGAAGTAATTGGAACCCATTATAAGCAACTATTCTAGAGGATATGAATAACTAAAAATCTGATTTTCCTCATTTAAAGTCCAATTAGTAGCAGTGCCTTCTGAATTGCTATGCCAATACTTTGTTAGTTTATTTAATGATGCAGAAACTTCTTTCCTTCACATGAAATCTTTACAATTTTTGCATATGTAGATTTTTTATTTGTTTTGGGTCATCCTCAAAATTTTTTTAATTTACCACTGGAGGTAGAATATCAATATCTGACTGAGTTTTGGGCTATACCTTTAGTTCTTAACATATGTGTGATCAGCCACAGTGTATAAAGCTCTTTGATTCCTTTTTTAAAAAAGTTAATAACATATCTTTATTCGTTTATTGTATTGGGAGAGTGCCAAGGAGTGTGTATGCCACTGAAGGCATGTGGAGTTCAACTGTGGGACTCTGTTCTCTCTTTCCACCATGTGGGTCCTAGGAACTCAGCTCAGGTCCTCAGATTTGGCAGCAGGTGTCCATACCTGCTGAGCCATCTCTTCAGCTCCCTTGACTCCTTAAAAAAATACTTTATACTATCTAAAGTAAGCAAAGAGTGGCTGGAGGGGTAGTTCACCAGTTAAGAGCATTTGTTTCTCTTGTTAAGGAAGCAGAACTCCAGCTCCATGCTGAATCTGACTTGCAAATTACAAATTAATAAATGTGTATCATTTCAGGGTTAGTTCATTTATTCTGCTTGTTCATTGCTAGGTATGAGAGTATGTGCTCTAGTTTTAGAGTTCATCACCCTCATCTCTGATACTTGTGTCTCAAGTACATCGATGAGAATCATGAGATACAATCAGCAGGAGCCAGTCTACTCACAGGCAGCTGAGGAAGAGTGGGGTAGCAAATAACTGTGCCTCTCCAGGCTTTTATCCCCAAAGAGAAAAAAAATCAAGATTGGTACAAAAATATTATTTAATGTAAAATGGCCAGTGATTAATAATCTTTGAGAACACCTTTATAGTAGGTCACTCTCCTGGCCCCACAATGACCAGAACTCACCTAGAATCTGGACATTGAAATATCAGATAGTTCAAGAGGACAAAGAATAGAACTCTTGGAGGAGGACAACACCACAGACCAGGTCCCTGGGGTCTGCAGGGTTCTGGGCTCTGGCCAGCTGGAGGATTGGTTCCATAGCTACAAATAGAATTCAGGCAACTTATTTATTTAGTAGGAAACAAAGAAGGTCCAGGCATTGTGATGTACCATAAATTCTGTTTAGTTATCTGAAGGAGTGCTAGTCCTCTAGGAAACTCAATTTTTGACTGCCTTTAGACAAAACAAAACAAAATAAACCAACATCCTCTGGGTGCCACATTCTCCCAGTACACAACTCTCCATAGTCTAAACATGAAGGTTTCCTATACAGAGAGAGACATCCACAGATAATTAATAGATTTAGAGTGATTGTGAAGAATACATAGATTAGACCTCATAGAGATTTTATATAATCAATTACAGAATTAATGATTTTTATAAGAAAGAATATGTAGTCCAACTCTCTCATTTTAAGGATGAGGAGACTGAGGTTCAGAAAATATAATTAGATTTTGCTTTGCTGTGATCAAACACCTATCAGAAACAACTTAAAGGAGGAAGAATTTGCTTGTCTCACAGTTGCAGAGGTATCAGCCCATCATGGTGGGAAGGGAAAGACTGAGCAGAACATTTCTCTAGCAAGTAGAGAGAAGGGAATTCTGGCCTTCAGCTCTTTCTCCATTGTCTTTGTCCAGAGCCCTGGTCTGTGGGTCTGTGAGATGGTGGCATCCACATTCAGGGTGAGTTTTCTTAAAACATCTGTTAATCCTCTATGCAGTTACCCTCACCCCAACACACACAAAGAAATGCTTCCATATCCTGGATGATCCCAAGTCTAGTCAAGTTTGCAATGACGAATGACCATCACAGAAAGTATGAATAACTACATTGCAAAAACTAGTAGCAGATACAGTCTGCTGTCTCTAATGATTGTCAGGAACTATGTCAGGAATTTAGACTGTGACCATTGACAGTTTCTCTAATCCTTTCTATACACAAAACCAGGGCTAAATGGCTTGTATTCATTATCTCATTTGCTGACCCGAGGATTTGAGCACCTTTACTATCACATTTTATAAATGAGCATGAGGTCACATGGATTGTAGCTGCAAAATTAGTTTGAATTTAACGATGTCTGAGATGATGTCCATTGTTCTTGCACATGGAGATTTCCATGTATGGTAAGATTTTCTTTACATGCTTGTGATGAAAGTAAAAAAACCTAAAAGACCTTACAGTAATAAAATTCTAAGTATGATATATCAAATACTAAAACAAAAGTGGTAATAAGAATGCATGAGCGATCAAAAAGTGTGCAGATCTAGGTTATGCTTCCAGAAAGAGTGCATGGGTGAGTGGCAGACAGGATAATGAGCAAGGTGTATGGAAAAAGGTGTGAGTGAGAGCCAACATCCTGAAGGAGGTGTGCAGTTGAAGGGACAGAGTGAAGGGATCATGAAGGTATCAGGACAGAGCAGCCATTTTGTGTATGTGTGTGTATGTGGTGTCTGTGCCCGTGTATGCATTTGAATGTGGGAACTAGAGGTTGGAACTGAATGCCTTCTTCTATTGCTTTGCATCTTGTTTTTTTTGTTCGTTTGTTTGTTTGTTTGTTTGTTTTGGTCTTTTTGAGACAGGGACTCCCTGGAGCCCCAGCCGTCCTGGAACTCACTATGTAGACCAGGCTGGCCTTGATCTCACAGAGATCCACCTGCCTCTGCCTCCCGAGTGCTGGAACTAAAGGCGTGTGCCACCATGCCCAGCTTCACCTTGTTTTTAAGGAAGAGTTTCTCACTAAACCTGGAGCATACTCATTGATTAGACTAGCTGGCCAATGAATGCCCAAGATTCTCCCATCTCCCTCCCCCAGTGCTGGGGTTATAGGCATTTTATATGGGTGCTGGAGATCCAAACTCAGGTCCTCATGTTTGACGAATGATCCATCTCCCCAGTCCCCAAACCACTTTTACAGTTATCATTGCTATTTTAGTTTTCCTAGTTTAAAAATATGAAGCAGGCAAGCCAGGCATGGTGGTGCATGTCTTTAATTCCAGTACTCTGAAAGTAGAGGCAGGCAGATCTCTGTGAGATTCAGGCCAGCTTGATCTGCACAGTGTAGTTTTGGAGCTACAGGGAGACCCAGCCTCAAAAAGATTTAAAAAAAAAAAAAAAAAAAAAAAGGCACACAGTACAACCCTGAACAAAAAAAGCAATGCTGGAGGGATTACCATATCATATTACAAACTCTTCTACAGAGCTATAGTAATAAAAACAACATGATATTGGTTCAGGAACAGACACGTAGATTAATGGAGCAAAACAGAAGACCCAAGCATGAGTGCACACAGTTACAGCCCCCTGATATTAGAAAAAGATGACAAGAATGCACACAAGAGGAAAGACAGCATAGTGAACAAATGGTGTTAACAAAACCGGATCCACATGTAGAAGAATAAAATTAAACCCATCATCTATTACCCTGCACAAAAATAAACTCCAAATGGATCAAAGACCTCAATATGAAGTCTGAAATGCTGAAATTGTTAGAAGAAAGCATAGGCGGTACCCTGCAAGATATAGATGTGGGAAAGAATTTTGTAAATCTGACTGCATTTACTCAGGTATTAAGGTCAACAATTGAAAAATGTGGCCTTTTATTTTTTAAATAAAACAATCAAGTGAAGAGGAAGCCCACAGAGTGGGAAAGAATCTTTGCCAGCTATAGATATGACAGAGAATTAATTTCCAGAATATATGAAGAACTGAAAAAAAAACCAAAGAATTATGAAAACATGTGACCCAATTAAAAATGGGATACAGATTCAAAGGGAGCTCTCAAAAGAAGAAATTAAAAAAGCTAAGAAATTCCTTTAGAAGTGTACAACACCTTTAGAATTAGGGAAATGCAAATTAAAACTACTTTAAGATTTTATCTTACCTCAGGAAGATTGGCTAAGATCAAGAAAGCAAATGACAACAAGTGCTGGAGAAGATGTGGGGAAAGGGGAAACCTCATTCACTGCTGGTGGCATTGCAAACTGGTGAAGCCACTGTGGCAATCAATTTGGAGAAGTGCAAAAACTAAAAACATATCTACCATATGATCCAGCTATACCACTCCTTGGCATATACCCAAAGGACTGAATATCCTATTACAGAGATATACTTGCTCAGCCATGTTTGCGTCTGTCCTTTTCACAACATCCAGGAAATGAAAACAGACTGACTGTCCCTGAACTGATGAATGCATAATGAAAATTAAGTATGTTTACACATGGAGTTCTACTCAGTGATAAAGAAAAATAAAATTATGAAATTTTGGGGTAAATGGATGGAAATAGAAAATGTTATACTAAGTGAAGTAACCCAGACTCAGAAAATCAAGCAATGAATGTTCTCTCTCATTTATGGATGCTACTTCCAAATCCTAGGATGTGAGTATGTATCCTGATGTAACTACAGGAAACAGGAGAATGGAAAGGAACCAAGCAAGGAAAGGGGCAGAAAGAGCTTGAAGGAAGGGGCTAATAGGAGACAGTTGTTATCAAGGGGTAAATGGAGCAAATGGGGGTACTTTAACTGGAAAAGTAGGAGGAAGTGCTATACATACAGGAGTACAAAGAAGAAAAGGGGATAAATAATACTTAGTGTTGTGAAAAACCAAAGGGAAATGTAGTATTTAATAAGCCTACTGAAAAATTAAATGAATAATATAAATGTGAGTGCATGTGTATGACAGAAGCCTATATAACAAAAATCACAGTGCCAGGCATGGGAACCCTCCCTTTAAATGTTGGTAAGGGTACTCTTAGGGACTCCCAAAGTAACAGTTTGTTGCTACAGCCCTTGACTGCCTTTCAAAACTTGAAGTTCTGATCTTATTGCTGAAGATAAGACACACTTCAGATAGAGGACTTGGAGCAATTGAGGTGGAACTGACATGGAAACCTCCACCCTGAAGTTTAGCTCTCATAGTGTCAGAAGGTGTTATGCAAGCTGCCAAGAGACAAAACCAATCAGTGCTGTAAAGCCTATGAATCACAACAATTACCAATCTTGCAAACTATCTCTACTGGTGCAGTAATGGCACTTTTATTTTGGTGCTAATCAACAGCTGTCTAATGGAATTTAAGGCCTGCTCAATGGGAAGTAAATCATGAGTGAACTGCAAACAGTCAAATACACGTGAATGGAGACGTCATAGGCCCTTGATTAAAATATACATATAAAACCCTTCTGTCACTTTGCTAGATCAATGTAATTTCTTACTGTATTGTAAATACCTATCCTTATATTTACAGAGAACTGCACCTCTCACCACTCATAAAGAAGCTTCTTTTTGCAACAGATGGAGACTACTACAAAGTTCCACAGCTGGTCAAATGCAGAGGATGTGTCTGTGAGGTGCCCAACTCTAAGTCACATATTTACAGTGCAACCTCTACACTTAAGGCTCAGGGAACATTGCAAAAGAAGGGATAGAAAGAATGCCTAACAGCCAAAGGGACAAGACCCCTGCTGCTAGTTAATGCATTCTAGACATGACAGGGAAGCTGCACCATGAAACCTCTACAGTACAGCAGTCTAACAAGATCTGCATAATGACAAAACCAGTTGATATGCCAACATGGAGTGGGAGAATATCCTGGGGTCCCACCTGAAGATGAATAGTTGTAGGCAATAAATGGAAACTGAGTGAGGAAGAATTGGTTTTCTCCAGAGACTAGCTCCCTGAGAGGTTATCTAATCCCACATGGGTAGCTCTAAACACAGGTATACACAAGCACCACTAAATGGACTCAGTGCATAATACACACACAATAAAAGAGCAAGAAATTGAGAGGGTGAGAGGGGGCATGGGAGGAGTTGGAGGGTGACTGGGAGGGATGAAAATAATGCAAAGACAATACTCGTATGAAATTCTCAAAAATTTTAAAAAAATTAAAAATTAAGGCACATAGCCCTTTATCTGGTAATCCAGCTGCTCATAGTTTATGTACTTAATTGCCAATTCAGAGAAGCAATATACTCTGAAGGGTTATTCCAGAAACTAATGCATTATATTACATTATATTATGTAATTGAATGCAATGGCATTTTTCTACCTAAAAATGACAAACCAAAGAAACCATAAGTGGTCTCTCTTCTAGGTTTTAACTGCACAAACTCTTTTTGGGAAATACTTTTACATCTTCCTTTCAGAACTAGAATATTGTGAAGCAATTGCTGGGAAGAAATTTTTTAATGAACGCAATATTTAGACAGGTTTTGAGATAAGGAAGTGAAGAATATGTAAACAGTGGCTAAACCTCACCTTTTCATTCAGCAAAGAAGTTTGTTCCTATTTAACTGGAACTCCCTGCCCCACTGCAAAGGAAACAGTAGTAGCAGATGAGGCATAAATGTTAGCACAATAGCTGAATTTTAAAAAGCAAAACAAGAGCAAAACCTCAAAGTATTCAAAAGTGAGGACATTTGCTCCTTGGATAAGAAACCCACATATACAACTCTGTCAAACTAGCTTATTAATAATGCCTTACATAGAAGTGTCTTTATCTTTCCTCAAGCTACTGGAATCGTTTGGGGACTGGTAAGTCTAATGAAATCCTAGCAATGGGAAATCTGCTTTCTGAAGTCTGTGCTAATTTTGTATCATCTTTTGGATATGGTAAGCTTTAATGACTGTCACAATAATGGGTGTCGCTGTGTATTTCAGCAAACCAAACACTGGATCCTCCAGTTGTTCTTTCTACCTACCCGAAGACTGTTAAGTTCAAAATAAGGATGTCTGACTTCACCCTTGCCTTCCTTCTGAGAACCAAAGGAGAGGTTTGGAGCTGCTCTTAGAACAGCAGATAACCTTGCCACTGACCACTTGACCATTCAACTATGTGTAATATGGCACTGGTTTCAATATTAAATTGCATACTTAGTGATGCATACATGACAGGAAGTTCATTTAATTAGTTCTATGATTTGTTTTTTCTAAGGCGCCCTTATTAAGTAGAAGCTGGTGCGTTTGACGTTCTTCACTGTCAGGATGCTCAAAAGATGAAAATATCATCTTTGATACGGCCCACTGGAAGCATCTTGTCTGTGGAGCAGAGATGCATGTCCCTGGAGAAGGCTGTTCTGTATTATGGAGCAGGGAAACAAAGCAGAGATGGAGGAACTTCACTGAAGTTCCCCTTAGCACCACATTAATATGCTTGTAGTTCATACAGCAGGTAGATGGTGCCCCTTGCTTAGATTCTGCTACTGACAGGCCACGGGCTGGAGGCTGATTCTTGCTGGACTCTGCAGTTTTCTGGCTTTCCTTGTTTGACAGAATCCACTTCTCTTGACCTTCAGGACATGGAGCAGAACTCATTGCTTCCACCTGGGCTACCCAAGTAAGTAAAGTTATGCTCCTGGAATACCGCTGCCATGGTTAGTTTAATTTTAATTTATTGCAGAGATGGTTTTATGCATATGACTTTATAACTGTGCATGCACCTTGAGACCTCTGAAGGTCAAATAAATAATAAATGCTCATTAAGAGCTTGGTAGTTTTGCTGAAACTGGCCAACAAAGGTGTCATTGGTGATGTTTTCATGTGGACAAATAGAATCCAAGTCAAGGAGGACTTAGTATTAGACTATTAATAGTATTTGCCTTTTTAGCCACAGAAATTATACTCTAGCTATGCCTATTCAGCTATTCAGTCATTAAAATACCAGAACACTTAAAAACTGGGAGTGGCTTGCTGCCTAATCTATTTTCCCTTTAATCCATGGGAATTTTTCTGGATCGTATTTTCTTTGCTGTGTGCATACGTGTGTGCATTTACACTAGAGAGTGTGAGTGCAGGTGGATAATATGATACGGAGATACAAAATTCCCAATTTTGGACTGTCCCCCCCAGCTTCAGAGTTTCAGAAGGAAATCCTGACTGTTTTACTTGTGGTGGAGATGTGGAAAGTGCTGCCATGGTGATCCTGGGGTGCAACTGCAAAGTTCTTGTCATCCACATTCTGGCACCCAGATATTCTGTGCTCAGAACCTTAAAAGTTTTGCCCTCATCTATGACAACCTATTCCCTTCCTCTTAGCTTTCTGATCATGGTGAACTTATCTCTCTTTCCTTTACTCTGGATCTGGAATAAGGAGGAGCTGTATCAAATCCTTCCTGTCTCAAAAATGCTGAAAAGTTACACATTTTAATATGAATAAAATACAACTCTCCTAAAGAAAAGAACAGAAAACCTGCCAAATTTAGTTAATTGCACTCATATGATCTTATTAAGCAGAATAATGTATTAATGAGGCAAGGAATTCTGCTTTGAAACTTAGGAGATATACTATTCCAAGTATGTTCTCTTTCCTATTAACTTCTAAGTATACTTATGACATAACTATGCACATAGATTCCTATTCCTTTCCTTTTTCTATGCTGAGATGAAACTCAAGGCTTCATGCATGCTAAGCAAATGTTCTGCCACTGAGCTGCATCCCCAGCATATTGCATTTCACATTCTCTCCATATCTGTAGCTAAGGTACAATAACTAAGTGAGAAGTCCACGTCATTGAATTAGCTTAAAAACAGTAATAATCTTTTGAGAACCTTAGCTTTTCTAAAAAAGCACAGATACCAGATGTTTATTTTAATAACATGAATTATTATTTGACCAAGGTAACCATCACAGATTATGTTATCTTGAATGTATTATATGTACCTGTAGCTTACCTTCCTGTGTTAAGAACTTTATTCAAGTCAATAACTGAATTCAAAGGAAGGCTGCTGATATTTTGCTCCCCCTAATTCTTAAATTGAATTATTTGTTCCCATTCTGTAGGGCAATTTTGAATTGAGTCTGTAAAGGTGGAGACAGTAACAATGGGAAAGCAGAGGAAAGCAGGGCACACGCCCATGTCACACCCAACACCCTTGTCATCTCTTCTTCCCTACAAATCTGTCAGTTAAACTGCCCCAGGTTAAATTTTGTCCCTTTCACAATTTTAGAGATCCATCTAAAATTCTTTTTAACAAAACTTTTGACTTTTTTCTTTTTTTTTGGTCTTTTTGAGACAGGGCCTTCCTGCAGCCCCAGCTGGCCTTGATTTGCTATGGAGACCAGGCTAGCCTTGAACCACCTGCCTCTGCCTCTGCCTCCCAAGTGCTGGGATTAAAGGCGTGTGCCACCACACCTGTAAATAACCTTAATTCATTTTTCTTTTCTGTTACTAAAAAACCCCACCATTATCCTTATTTGCATTATTGAATTTTGTTTTTAAATTTACAAGCAGCATTTAAAAAGAAGAAGGATTATTTTAGTCCTGTCAGTTCAACATTTTATTTATTTGCTTTAGCTAATTACAGTAGCATAGAACCCATGCTACTCAGTGTATACTGACTAAAAAGGTGATTTTTCAGCAATATTTTGAGCTATTGTTTTAGATGTAAGGGGAAATCCCCAGTGTCTCGACAATCACATTCATGCTAAGTAAATGCATAGTCAAAAGTTAACACCAACCAAGGACAATGTTAAGAATGCCAGATACTTAAGTTTCCTGACATGCGTTATCTCATACATTTTTTTTTCCCTTAGGAGGACTGCATTAAGAAAGTCCCGATGTTTACCAAGCTGATGGACAGAGAAGTTGAAGTTGAGAGCAGAACAAGTCCAAGGTGCACAGAGGAGATCAGAGGTTTTCCCCACTTTTATCTGGCCCTGAAATCTGTACTCTGAACCAGAAAGTGTCAACATCTGCACAGGACATTAATTTATAAATAGTGAAAAGGATGTCACTAACAGCAGAGAGATTCGATTCCTCCTGAACAAACATGGTACCTAAGAAATTTCAGTGCTAAAGAGGTGGGGCCTACATGCTTCAGCCAGGCAATCCCTCTCCTGTGAGTATAGATTCAATCTGCTATCAATACTTTCTGGAGATACCTCTTCCCTTTACAGCTGCATCGTTCATAAGCTTCAGTTTCCAGAACTGTGACATGTCAATTCTGACCGTGCTTTCTCAGCACTATTTGTATTTTCGATTACTGGAACTGTTGCAGCCAATCACACGAGAGAAGACAGAGGACGCTGCGATTAATTCCAGGCAAAATGTGAAGGGGTAACAACCTTGAACACTCCACACAGCCATTTCCCAGATGTTTGTCAGACAGGCTGGGGTCTGTTTTCTCCAACTCCCATGCAAACTGGGAAGCTCAGAAAAATAAGTCTTTCCCCCTGTGTATTGACTAAGTTCTAGGAAAAAAACTGTTTTGTTTTGTTTGTTTTTTTTTTTTTACAAAAAGAAAAAAAAGTACTATTGAACGGCTGCAGTTCAATCTATAATATGTTTATCTGTAGCTTCTCCAAATTGTGTCCCTTTTGTGTGGGACTTTTGGCTTGATTGCTTTTCTTTCTTTTATTTATCTATTTTATTTATTATTTTTATTTTATGTGTATGAGTGTATTGCCTGCATGTATGCAAGTGCACCCGTGTCGTGCAATGCCGTGTAGGTCAGAAGAGGGCTTCGGATTCCCCTGGAACTGGAGTTAAGTATGGTTCGCAGCCACCATGTGGGTGCTGGGAATGGAATCCGGGTCCTCTGCAAGAGCAATCAGTGCTCTTAACCGCTGAGCCATCTCTCCAGCCCCGATTTGACTGCTTTTCTAGGCACACAGCTCAGTATTGCTTTGTAGACCAGAGGACTTAAAAAGCACTTTAAAATGAAGCAAGATAAAATTTTCAAGGAAAGGTTTTAGCATTAGAAATCAAAATGGGAATAGAAGAAACTCTCTAGAAAGCTCTGATTTATTTAGGACCCTTAATTCAACTTCCTACTTTCACCGTATTAATTTCCTCATTTATAGAAATTCTTCCACACTCACATCACCATCTTCCCATTGTAAATGGGGGAGATGATGAACAGGACTTTAAACCTAGATAAATCTAATTGCACTTGAAAAGGATGTTTTAAGAAGCCACATTAAACAAGGAAGACAATTTCCATACACTAGTGAAGCATTACTCCTTTGAACTGAACTTTTGGACATTGAATTTTGGAGAGAGCAATCACAAGCTGAAATAAAAACAAAAAGGAGAGGTAAAAAGGTGCCATTTTATGTCCATGGACTCCTTCAAAGTTCTTGACTACAAAGTAAATATTGAATCTAGAGGGGAGGGAGAGTAACCAAAATATATACCTGTGAAATTGTCAAAGAACAAAATTCATTAACAAAGGAGACCCATAATTCCATTCCCATCACCCACTGTACTGGCTGGTGGCATTAAAGATGTTATCAGTATTCTCAGTACCAGTATGGTAGGCAGAGAATCTCCTTTCCCAGCTGTTATGAGCTGGGAATTCCAGACAGTGAACATGTTAACTAAAATGAAGGCAAAAACTGATTATATACATATATATATATAGTGCAACATAGTACCTAGAATATTAAGAATACTCCATTTCTGCTAATTGAAAAAGTCTTTCTTTTATACTTGTCTCTTTTAAGAAAACAATGGAAATTGTTGCTAGAGTCTGTAGTGAGTAGAGAGTAACTCTGTCCACACAGAGCTACAATGTTTAAGAGTGTAACTCAGGCTCAGAGGGACTCAGGCTTGAATGTCACTTTTATTAAAGCTGTGTGACTACAGTCAAAGCTTTATTTATTTGTTTGTTTTTGGTTTCCAGATACATGGTTTTGCTATGAAGCCTAGGCTAGCCTTGAACTCAGGATCCTACTTCCTCTGTCTGCCAAGTCCTGGGATCAGGAGCATGTATCACCATGCCAGAGTCAAAATATCAGACTCTCACTTTTCTCATCTATAAAAGGATTTCTGAATTACAGTGTTTTATATAAATCAAATTCAAGAACGTATTTAAAGATATCAGTGAAGTGTAAGCACTAACAATTGTCTGATAGAGTCTAGTTACAATTAATTATTCATGGTGCTGATATTAATTGAATTTTATAAAATTGATGAATAAAAAGAAAATTTTGACTTTTTTGAATTTTTAACATTAGTTTTTTGTGTATGAGTGTTTTACCTGCATGAATGTAAGCACATGCATATATGCAATGCCCACAGAGGCTTAAGCATGATGTGGGTGTTGGGAACTGAACCCCAGTTCTCTGCAAGGGTAGCCAGTGCTCCCCAAAATGTGCTCTTTTATTGGTATTCCTTTCCTCCTTCCTTTCTTCCTTCCCTCTTTGCCTTCCTCCCTTCCTTTTGTCCATAAACAGAAGTGGGCATCTCAGGGACTTACCACTATTAAATGTTTGTATCATAAAGTTATTGTATGAACACTTCCAAATATTATTAGGTGCTCTCACTGGATATGCTAGTGAGAACCTTTAAAGGTAGGCTCTTGGCGAATTTTGGATTTCCCAGCATGCCCTGCCTTAATCTCTGTAACCATACATATCTATCCTAATCCATCTGTGAAGCAGTAAGTTGCTATTTGTTTTTCATTCCATAGAATTTGATTGGTTGAGATTATATTGCTCTCATCACAGCAGCTGGAGGAGCCATTATCTTATGAAGAACCCTCACCTGGGTCCATCTTCTCTCCCATGTGAGCTCAGAAGAATCTGGTCATGCTTTATTGCCTTCTCTTCCCTTTGTACCTGAGAAGAAAAGAAAAAACAAGCTAAACATGTTTCCTACAGCTTCTGTAACAGTAATATAAATTGGATGGCTTAAAACCACAACAACTTATCTCACAGTTCCGGGTGCTAGGAATCCGAAAGTCAGGTGTTAGCAGGACTGCAT
Source organism: Nannospalax galili (assembly GCF_000622305.1). Classification (NCBI taxonomy): domain Eukaryota; kingdom Metazoa; phylum Chordata; class Mammalia; order Rodentia; family Spalacidae; genus Nannospalax; species Nannospalax galili. The sequence continues at coordinate 3,092,827 of NW_008336076.1, read as the reverse complement.
CCCCTCTGGAACCTGTAGGAGAGAATTCTTTCTTGCATCTCTCTAGCTCCTGTGTTCTGGTATTCCTGGATTTGTGGCTGTAAGACTGCATTCATCTTTTGTCCGTGAACTGCCTGTCTTAATATCCATGTAGCTCTTCTCTTCATAAAGACATTGTATTGGATGAAAGCCCCACCTTATTCTATTACCATGTCTTAAGTTCATATTCTGAGGTACTAGGAGTGGTACAGACACATTTTGGGGGTGACGCAATTCACAGCATTATAATGCTTACATCAAGGAGGATGATTTTTCAAGTAATTCCAGCTACTCTGAAATTTGACAGTGTTGCCTTGCCAAATACAGATAAGGAAGAAGGACTTAAGAGATCACTCAACTAACAGATATTTATTGAGCGTTTAATGTATCTACCATGGAGGTATCAGATAATCTTTCAGAGTTCACAGTTGAATGTTTTGCAATATTATCCATATTCACAAACAAGTAAAGTTGCATTTTCTTACTTTAAAATGTAGTCAATAACCTGTAGATAAGCAAAAATAGGTATGACTAGCTCAAAATTAAGTTTCAAATCCTGATCACTAAATGCAAGCAGTTGCTTTACAAGAAAGTAGTTCAATATTAGTCTATTGACTCATGTAACAAACAACTCTAGCAATTGTATCCATTTGACTTTCAGTCTATCAGAGATTAGTCAGGCAGACTGACAGGGTGGGAGGGGCACGGGATGGGAAGACAAAAGCAGAGAGATGAAGGTAAAAAGGTAAAAAACATTAATGAAAACTTGTGGCTTTCTGGGATTTCATAGTCTACAGACACACCCAGATTCTGGAAACCTTGGAGATACAGTACAACATAACCCAAATTATCTCAAAACATTAAAAATATTTAGGTTATTCCCAAGATATTCTATTTATCAAAGCAGATTGTCACCACATCTTAGTGATTTTGCAAACATTATTTTAAAATATTAAATAATAAACCCCAACATATTTGCAAAACTCAGTAATGGGCAACGATGCATTTTATGAACCTCTTGGACAGGTTTTCCTACAAAGTGTAGGTGCGTCACAGAGACGGTTATGATTACAAAGAAGAGGAAAGAGATAAGAACTCTGGTGTGGAATAGTCGCATGTAGTGTAAAACACACTAATGAATAAAAGAACGAGGCCAATCCATAGCACCGGGAAAGAAAGCTGGCTCTACTGTGCTTCACTTTTCTGAATCTAGTAAAACAATCTCTACTGTGTTTCCCATCAACAGTCTTTCATACGGTAAACCGGTTGCCACAGCTGATACTGTAGACTCTGGAGTCCAGTGTGGATCAGAAACTGACTAGTACCTGGTGTGGTGTTGCATGCCTGTGTTCCTAGTACTTAGGAGGCTGAAACAAGATCATGCATTTGAGGGCAGCCTGGGCTATTTAATGAGATCTTGGTTCACAAAGGAAATTGGCCACTAGTATAGCTTGCCTGTTGGTCACATAATAGAGTTTTTTTAGGGGACCTGTATTATTCAAACTTCAGTGGCTACAGTGATCTAGCAAGTTGCCAAGCAGGAGAGGAGAAAAATAGGCACACACAGTATGCTTTTGTATAATAACCTGTACTTGTTGAATCATATAGTCTAGAACTGAATTCAGATCTACAATCTCCCATTCACAACTTTGTAATCTAGCATCAGTCCACCCAGCTAGACTCAACATGGACTTGTTTTTTCTGGTTTTGACATCCTCTCCTTCCTGTTCATCTGCCTTGATGCAATTGGATTAGAGAGATGGAAGTGAGAACTAAGAAAATACTACTGTTATGCTGTTTCCAAAAGTTCCTTCCAAGCACAATTAGATATTCATAAAAAATCAGAAGTTGGTTGTTGAATAGGTCTGGGGAAGCAAGAAATCATTATAGGACTCTCAAGTGTTCAAAATATATTTTCACTTATTAAAAGTTCTGAGTAGTCTTTACTATAGAAAATGGTTTAATTTTGTATTTTGATTCAATGCTAATTACTCCTAATTGGTAATGGAACTCCAGACTTCCCTTAAAATGATGTCATGAAGAGTTTACATTCTAATGAGCATGGTCTGGAAATCATGAAGTTAAAGTATTGCCTCTGAAGAAACTACATGGAGTAAGTGAAATGAGTGAAATGATGGAGAGGGTTTGCATAACTGTTGAAGATGCAAAGAGTTTATACAAATTTCTAGATGTTAAAAGTATAATAGTTGCTCTTGAGTTTTCTTACAGAGAGGTAATGCCCATCAATCACATCCTACCTTCTCTATTCAGTAAGTGATGGGGGGAAAGGTGTGGCCCTTTTCTCCACCCAACTATTTGTGCCTTGCTCTCCAAAACATTGATTCTTCAGATTTAGCCATATCTGAGATACTAATGGGTCAGCTCACTCTGATGCCCACAATGGAAATAGACTGAATGCTTTTCAGTAACACCATTTATCTGTAAGAGACAGCACAGTAGATATCTTCCTTTCTCCTTACATGTTAGATGTGTGTTCAGACAGGCTTTCTGCTCTGGTCTAGCCTTAATAGTCAGATGACTACTGTTGACAACACAGCCAAGCTGGTCTATGTCTTGCCCTATTTGATCAATTCTTTGTGCATATACAGTGTTTTTGGTTTGCTTTATTTTTGAGGCAGGATCTCATACCCAGGCTGACCTTGAAATTGCTTTGTGACTCACACTAGTCTTGAACTCCCCATCCTCTTGCTCCTACCTTCTGAGTGAAGAGATTAAAGACATGAATCAACAGACAGCATACCTAATTGACCATTAGTTGGAAATGAAGAGGACGAGCTGGAGGTAGGGTTCAGGTAGCACTTTCTCACAGAGCATTCAGAATTATGCATGAAATACGCAAGCAAGTCTAGTAACCCATCACACTTGAGCAATAGAACCTCTGTGAGGACTGTGGAGAGCAAGAGGAAATGATGTTTATCACAGATGTTTCCTTAGATCCCATTTTTAAGGAATATAATCTTCAAAAATCAGTTATAAAAGACCCTTTGCATCTCAGACTATAATTTTTGAGGACATGATGTAATAGGCTATTTCTACTCTTGAGAATATTTGGTTTTGGATATATTTCAACTATTGATGTGTAGACTGATATGAAAATGCCTGTTAGTGCCCCAAATCCAGGACAAAGGTCATTCTACTAAGCTCAATGGAAATAATAAATAATTCTGAAATATTGTTGTAAAACAAGATATGATATGTAACTTGCCAAGGTTTCAAGCCAGATTGACTTACTACTGTCCACCCAACAGGTGTAACACAAGCCCCTGCTTCCAGCCTGGCATCTTAGCTGCCTGGAGAGATCATCTCCTACTCACCAACTTTTGCTTATCAGATCAGTAGCCTAATTCTGTCAAAAATCCTGTTTCTCATTCAATGCATGTTCATTGTACTAATTCTTTTTTCATCAATATGTCAAACAAGGATTTTGTGTCTTCTGTACTATATTTGAATATTTGAAACTGAAGAATAATACATCCTGATGAGATCTTGAGACTTTTTATATGGAAACATTCCTAGAGCTAATCCAACTACAAGAAAGGAGCACCAGCAATCTGACTGTATATAATATTTTATATCTATCATCTATTTATCTATCTATCTATCTATCTATCTATCTAGCATTTATCTAGCATCTATCTATCATCATCTATTTATTTATTGAGATGAGGGTCTCACTGTGCAACCCTGGCTGGCCTAGAACTTGCTATGTAGACCAAGTTGACCTCAAACTCACAAAGATCTGCCTGCCCCTGCCTTCCAAGTGCTGGGATTAAAGGAATAAGCCACTATGCCCAACCAAAAGGATATACATTGAGGATTTATTCCTGTAAAAATGAATGATATCGTAAGGGCTTGGTCTGGAAGACAAGGAAATTATAGGCTGTTTGCACCTGTCTTGCTGTTTTACATGTGATATTACAGAAGTGAATTCAAAGCTCTTTCTTACACACTTGGTAGTGACTTTGTTATCCTTACACACTTACCCTTCCTTGGATGAAAACATTCATATGAAGTATGTTATCTTATGGCTATATAATCCATTCATAATTTTAAACATTATTTAAGCTATATAGTCTCAATACATCTTGTGTTACACATTTTTGTTACTATAACATTTTACAAGTATAGATTTTTATCGTTTCCTTTGAGATTCTGCTATTAAAGCAACTGCCATAAAATTCGAATAGCTGTGGCAGTTGTGGTGCTTGAAAGGAAGAGAAATGCAATGTGTTTTTGGGTGCACAGTCAAATCAAATGTTTGTTCTTAGTGGGAGTTTAAACTCTGTCCTTCTCCACCTGAAGTCCCTAGGCCACCAGAAAGCCTTGAAAATAGGAGTCAAGTGCTCAGAAAGAAAACCAGGACCTCCCCTGCATGCCCTTTTCATCTGCTAAGATGCTTTATTGACCCAATATGTGACAAGGCAGTAATGTTTTATAAAGATTCCCTTTAAAACAACTGTGTTCCAAAAGCAAAGAACATTGTCTTTGGAGCATACCCCTTGAAAAACGACTTTGCTAATGTTTAACCAACATCGCACCAAGGTCTAGGTCTGCTCAAGAGTGATGCTTATACTTCACTCTGCTCAGGGTGTTTCCGTGAATGCCAGCAGCCCACAGACAAATTGGGGATCATAAACCCTGGTACACAGCCGTGACTTTCTAGATCAACAGGAGACACTCAAGACAAGGAAAAGATAAAGGGGGAAGGGGTGGACTCACCTCCCTGTAATCCGCAAACCTTTCTGATGCCCTTACAAGGATTTTGAGTGCATTTCTGCCAGTATCAGCGATGGTGAAGTTCACCTTCACTAAAATCTAATTCCAACACTAACTGGCAGGCCAGCACTAGTGAAAATAACATTCTGGTTCCCTCCATGACCCCAGTCCCGACATGATAACGGGAGCCCTCAACAACTCATTTCTGGCTTGGAATTCTTGATGGTTTATTTAGTTTGACTGACTGGCGGAGATTGCCATTATGAATACAGTTGCTAGGGAAGGCCTGCTGTGGTGCTGTTTGGCTTTTAAAGGGGTCAGGATTTTGTAAGATCTCAAATAACACTTATGGCTTAATGTCTGCAAACAATGCAGCATTTAACATTTACTATGCATGGAGAGGATCATAGTTCATCATCTATTATTCAAAAATTATGTAAAATATTTTCATGATGGAAAATGAAGAATGTATTCCAAATATTCAGGTATATAAACAACACATAATAAATTTAGCTTAAAACGTCAATATGTAATCAAAGAAGCATTTGGAGTTTTGTGACATGGAGCTAAATTTAAATATTTTAGAATTCAGACATTCAATCTAATACCTTTTCAAGTGAGTCTGTGCTCGGGAACTCTTCAATGAAGTGAGCATTTATTTCTTTACCTCACAGACTATTTTTTTTTTTTTTTGAAACTGCACCTCTCAATAGATAGCCCCAACAGATCTGATCTGAACCTTGCTACGTAGACCAGGCTGGCCTATATCTTACAGAGATCTACCTGCCTCTGCCTCCCAACTGCTGGGATTAAAGATGTGTGCCAACATGCCCAGCTGATGAGTATATATATTTTTTAATTATTAAATAAAATTTTAATAATTTCAATTAAATACAACTGGAAATGTGCCAATAAATAGTATTTTCTTCTAAATTTCACAAGTTTGCAGACTGTTTCTGAGCAAAAGCATCATCCTAAACATTCAATTCATTACCTAAGATTGCTGACAGTGTCAGGACAGGAGGTGGAGACCAACAAGGATCAGAGCATAGAATTTGGCTAAGAAAGAAATAAAAACTAATGCATGTAACAAAGTGGTAAAATACAAACACAATCCCAATATACATGCCTTAAATTACTAGAAAAAATACAGTTAAAATTATAGTAAATACAATCTTTATTTGTATTTTATAGTTGTTTCTTAAGGTCCCTATCCATGAAGCCATTTAAAAAGCCATGTGAGGATTGGAAATTAGGTGTCAATTACACTTTCTTTTAAAAAGTTTAGATTTCTGAATGAGCAAGATTGACCCTTGTAGGCAGGGTCCCTGCTTGTGATCTTCAGTTTTAGATTTAACAGCCACAAGAAAAGAGACAGTATATCTGCTTAACTTTTGAACGCAAACTTCATTTTTTTAATTCAATTTTTTAAATTTTGTTTCTCAATTTTAATGGTAGAGGAAAAGGTGGTGGTCGATTTATCAGAATTTTTAATGACATAAATTTCTCATTTCAAAAATTGATTGCTTCATTTTTTCCATTTTAAATGTTCCAACAGTGTATTTTGATTTCTAAGAAGAGAATGATTATTGGTTCCTGGCATCTATGAAAAATATAAATCAGTCAGGCATGATAGTTAATGCCTTTAGTCCCAGTACTTGGGAGGCAGAGGCAGACAGAGATCTATGAGATCGAGGCCAGCCTGGTCTACAACATAAGTTCCCGACCAACTGCAAAGAAACACTGTCTCAAAAAGAGAAAAAAAAAAAAATATATATATATATATATATAAATACATATATCACCTAAGTATACTTCCTCCCTTCGTAATCTTAATCTATAAACTCTTCTCAAAAAGTGAACATCAATAGATTATAAAACCAAATGACTTGGTTTTATGGATTAAGAACAATATTCAATTAATGTAATATATAAATAATACAAACATTTAGCTATTGATTTTGTAGTGAGGCATCTGTTTTCTTAAGAGTAACTTCAACAAATTTAAATGATATGAATCTGAGAAGGGACTACAGCTAACAATCAAGAGTCTTAAAACCCTTTACAGACTTGATCCATTTGTTTTAGAAATGAATCATTTCCAAATTATTATTTTAATTATGCATGACACTTAATAGTACATCCTGCAAAGTGATAAATTCTTCATCATATTTAACCTCATTATAACTCACATAAAACCTTTCTAGGAAGAAGTAACAATCTACCTTTACTTGAGAATCACAGAGTGAGAGTTAATTACGTGGTGATCTCTCCCTTCCCGACTTTCACCTGCTTCTCTACTGCAGCTCTACGCTGTCTTCGTTTTGTTAGAGCTTTACATTACAATCATTCCTATTCCTAACTCATATTTATTAAGTACCCAATATACACAGAAAGTTCTCATATTTAGTTGTTCTACTTGTCAAACAATCTACTCAGCTAGAGGTAAATGTAACAATGGAAAGCAGAGTTTTGAACTCTATCAGCCCATAATTAGTGATTTTTATTTTTTGTTCATGTTTAAAACTTCTACTTAAGGAGCTTTATTCATGTTTTGACTTTGGAATTTTGTTTGTTCCTAAATTGCATTTATAAGGTTTGAATTATTAGCTGCCATTGACTTTAATTAAACTCATTATGGCCTCACACGTGTGGCACTTGTTAGGGAGGGGAAAATAACAAAGTTTACTATGAGCCAAGTGACTTCACACACACTCTCAGCGAATAGCCTTAATAAGTGACGCTGGGCTACAACTCAACTAGTAGCATGCTGCTTGACCCTGGCCAATGCCTTTACACTAAAAAAAAAAAAAAAAAAAAAAAAAAAAAAAAAAAAAAAAAAATGTGCTGTTCTTTCTTATTCTTCAGTAAAGGATGCACTGTGCTCCAGTGAATGCCTTCGTCCCTGGGACTGAATGGAAGTGCGGCCAGAATGATTTTCTTATTATTTCCTTTAAGCTGGATGGACTCTCAACTAAAGCACGGAGTGGAGGAACTGGCTAATTAGGTCCTTCTTGGTCTATGTCACCAGCATATCCAAACATTGAGTTAAGAAAGGGAAATATCAGCCATACAAGTGTGCTGATGGCAGAATGCCACCTGGTCCTAGCCAGATGGCCGACTGAAGTTCTGTGTTTCTGAAGATGTTCCTGCTTGGGTGGACAATGTTATTGGGACAATTTGAAAATACACTGAGGTCCAAGCACAACATGGTGGCACATACCTATAATCTCAGCATTTGGAGGCACAGGCAGGAGAATTACTCATGAGTTTCAGGTCAACCTGGTCTACAGTTTCAGGCCATCCAGGGCTACATAAGGAGATTCGCCTTAGAACAAAACAAAAACACCCAATCCAAACTCTTTAAGGATACATGTACATATTTCAACACTGTAGGTCTTAGCTTGAATTTTAATTAAAAAATGTATTTATCCTTTCCAGGTTTTTCAGTTCTCATGTGTTAGAAAACCTAGAGCAATGAAGAATTGAAGAATTAACTTCCCAAGGTTGTCTGAATGCAGGACAGACCAACATGCTCAAATGCTGTACCATGACCTGCTCTCTCTATGGGTGCCGTGAGAGCCCCAGGACACTTGTATTCTTACTGGGACGCTGACCACACAGCACAAACTCCTGGCCCTGTCCTTAAGGTGGGCAAATTCAGAAGGGGGACAACATGCAAGCGTTTTCTATCTCTATGAGTTTTCAAAGCTCATTTGCCCAAGGAAATCCCATTCTTTTGTTTGTTCCCGTACTCATTTATTTAATAACTTGTGACTTGAACTTTCCCTATCTGTATCCTGACCTTCTGCTTGATCACATACTCAGCCTTCTCCCTGTCCTCTCTCCCTGCCTCTACTTCCTGTCTTCTCTCCCTGTCCCTTCTCCCTTTCCTCACTCCCTTCCCATTCATGGAATCTCAGATTCTATAATTCAGCTTTGCTTCATGGGATATAAATTACATGTAGCTTAGTTTTCTTCAAGGCCTAAATGAAAACACCAGAAAGGTGATCCTGGGAGATTGTGGTATAGAAACCCATGCATCCTGGAGGATCACCCACAGTTATTAGTTATGCATTGCTGAGCTCCTAGTAAACTAATGGTCCCTCACTAAAGTATATGTCACCTTGGAAGACCACAAACCAATGTTACCTATGGTGACTCAGAAGTTACCACAGAGGAAGAAAATGAAAAGGAAATGTGTGTGTGTGTGTGTGTGTGTGTGTGTGTGTGTGTGTGTGTATTGTTGGACCAAATACACACAGACATATTCACACAGAAAAGGACAGTGGCCAAGCAGTTGCATGAAGTCTTCTTAACCAAAGGCTTACTTAAGTTCCATGTCATGCAGGTTCTCCTATGAGTGGAGACCTGACTGAAACTTTCCTCATTCCTGGAAGTGGGAAAATATTATGAAATTCACAACTTGGCCCTTTCAAATACCTTTTCTTATAGAACGCTATTGCAAAATCTTCAATATTTATTGATACAATGCATCAGATAAATGGTAGGTTACTTCTGCACTGTTTGGATGGCAATATGTGTTTTGAATTCTTCATAGTGAATTAACAAAGTGGATTTGGAACATCAACCATTCTTAAGGTAGAAGTTTACATTAGATTGTAATGTCAAATCTACACACATGCAGACACTGTAAATCATTCAATTAATACAACCATCCTGGTATAAAAGTTCAGCAGGGATTTAATCATTAAGTGAAAGTTGATATTTAACAGATTCAAGGCTTTGATAAAACAAGGACTTTGTTTCTTGAGTAGAGAAAGGGTAGATAGAAAGCAGTGTTTGTAAAATGCTTACAGCTTTATATTATTTCCATTAACTTTCATCACGTTGAGGAGAACGGTGTGAGGGTGAGGTCCATTGCACCACTTACGGAGAGAGGACGCACAATGAATTGGAGAAGTTTGTGTGTGTACAAGTGCACGTACCTTCCCACATTTGGTTTGTGTGCATCTTTCACCTCACCTGTAGGGAGGGATGTGTGTTAGCAGTCTCTTTCTAGAAGTTTACTCCTGTCTAGACCCTTCTCTAAACTAAGTCTCCCACACAGCAATCAAACCAGGTTTTCCATGTTCCTGTCTCATGTCAACACTTGACTAGATTAACAGAAAGGAAATTAGATTCATTCATTGATGAGCCTGATTAAAAAAAACACTTAGTGCAAAAGACTGACTTTTCTTTTTACATCATCATTGTTCATTGCAGCAAAAGCTCATTTTAAAAGTGAAAACAGGCCAAGTGTAGTGGCGCATACCTTTAATCTCAGCACTCAAGAGGAAGAGGCATGTAGATCTCTATGAGATCAAAGTCAGTGTGGTCTTTAGAGTGAGTCCAGGCCACCTGGGACTACAGGGAGACCCTGTCTCAAAAAGCCAAAAATAAAATAAAAGAATAATAAAAAATAAAAAAATAATAGGAAAGTGAAAACCAAATAACCCATATCTTTCAAAATTCGAGATTTTTACCATTTTTTGTTTTTACACTTGGCGAGGATTAGATATAATCTTCAGATTCCACAACATTAAGACCAAGATGAGAAGTAGTTGATACTAGAGAAAACAAGTCACTTCACTTTATACAAGGATTCTATAGCTGTCTAATGTCCCTCAGTGAGATGAAAAAACTCACCGTTCTGCATATACCTTTGTTATTGTCAGACCTCAAACAACTTGTCAGTGCCAGACTATCTACTCTAGTCTGAACTCTTACAAATCGATGCAGCTGTAATAAGGTTTAATTAATGTTAAATTTGAATTGAATTTTATTTCCATATAATCTATATCAGGGATCTTTGGGGGTAAAATGAACAATATTTGAATACTTATTTACTTAAAGCATTGAATAGTCAATAGCATGAAGAAAAGACATTTATCCCCCCTCAAATGGCATTCCTGTACCTGTACCAGCTCTCACTTTTGTAGCATAGACAAAATTTTGCTATTCGGAATGAGATGTGACTCTGAAAATTATATTATCTATCATAGGATAAATTTGAAATATTTTAAAATTCATATTCTGTTGAAAACTTTTGCTAACTCTAGAAAAGTTGGTTTTGCTGGATATTTTCTCAAGAGAAAGGAAAGAGAGAAGTTTGAGAGGACACTAGACAAAAATTAATGGGAGTACCATCATCTATTAGAAAACCTCCAGTAAATCATATTGCGTCAATAAAAGTAAGCAACATAAATAAAGCCCATATCATGTGTAGTAACAGATCTCTTTGCACAGCCACATATGAAACGCCATGTGCTACATATGCACATATGCAGTGTTGCTGCATCAAGGTGTCCAAATCTTGCAATCTCATAGGATGTCTTCATACCCTTCTTCATTTCCCTGGTTGTGGCTTACATTGTTTGTGTTAGTTAAATATTTGGACACTGTGACTAATACCTGAGAGAAACAGCTCACAGGAGAAAATATTTATTTTGGCTCATGGTTTCAAAGGTTTTAGTTCACATCAACTGGCTTCATTGTATCTGGACCCATGGCCAGGCAGAGTATCATGGTGGAAGGGCATGGTACAGCCAGGTAGTCAGCTTAGGCAGCCAGGACACAGAACATTAAGGCAATATTTTTTCCAGGCCATGCCTTCTGTGATCCACTTCATCCAACTAGACTCCATCTTCCATAGTTATACTAAAATCCAGTAGAATATTCAATTTTGATCCATTGATTAGGTCAGAAACCTCATCATGTCGACAACAAGACCCAGCAACTGAGGACCACACCTTCAACTTTTGGGGGATACTTCATAACCAAAGCACACCATTATTTATGGCCCTTCTCCAGCAGTCCTTTTAAAAGCTCATCCCCTGCTTCACAATTCACATGTACATCATAATTCAACAAATTTTCAATTCAAAATTTTGTCATAAAGAATTCTTTCAGTTAAAGAATTGTATTTGTTTTTCTACATAGATTCCCCAAAATTATCCTCTAAGATCAAGTGACTGAAAATGTAATCTTAGATGCATGATTAGAACAAGCACAGCTCCCACCTCTTCCTGGATGAATCAGATTTCCCCCTCACTAATCTACTAATCTGATCAAAACACATCTTATTTTCTTCACATTTTTAATGGCAGTTCCATTGACTCTGATCCAGCGTGTGTGTGTGTGTGTGTGTGTGTGTGTGTGTGTGTGTTGCTAGGGCTCAAACTCAGGGCCTTATGCATGCTAGGCAAGCACTATATCACAGCTATATTCCCATCTTTCTCTCTCCCTCCTTCCCTCCCTCCCTCCCTCCCTCTCTTTCTTTTTTTTTGTTCTTCTGCACATGTATCATCTAATGAGAAAATGGCAACTGGAGAACACAGTTAGCGTATCCTCTTGGGAAAAAATGCTCTTGCCCAAAAGATGGAGTGAGAGCAAAGATTTAGTATTTTAGCTCGGTAAGTTCTCAGTAACCCATCAACTTCACTGTTACCGCCTCAAGTGTCTCTCATTCACTCAGCAATGCATTCATTGTTAGTATCTTTTCTGTTGGAGATTTTATAGTTCATATTGGATTATGATTTTTTTTTTTTTGGTCTTTTTGAAACAGGGTTTCCCTGTAACCCCAGCTGGCCTAGAACTCACTATGTAGACCAGGCTGGCCTTAAACTCAGAGATCTGCCTGCCTGTGCCTCCTGAGTGCTGGGACTACAGGCACATGCCACCATGCCCAGCTTGCAGATTGTGAATTACTTTTGTTTGAAAAGAATATTTTAAGACACGAATCTTCCATAACCAGAAAACAATAAAGAGGTGATTTTTCTTTCCCACTCTTGGGTAAGTTTGCTTGTTTTCTACTTGATTCAGAGTGGATCATGGTGCTTCCACAGATTTTTTTATCCTTTTCTTCTGTGTGGTCCCCTTTTTGCAACCAAGAGAATGGGATGCTTAACCACAGTCTATCACTCCTGGAAATAATGACTTATTAATGCATCTGACAATGACATTGGGTCTAGGAACAGAATGCAATTCAATATAAATAAAACTGATTCTTCTAGACTTTACCTCTCAACATATGGAACCAAGCTATTTTAGTTGAAAAGTTTAATAAGGAATAAACAGATAGAAGAGGTAATGATTAGGCTCCTAATGTTTACATATTGTTGTTCTCACACATACTGCTCAAAAGATTGGTTTAGCTTTACATTTATTAATAGTTTCAAACAGGATAATCTTTGTAGCCTTGTAGCACAGTGCCTTAACTGTTTTTAAAACTTTGGAACACTAAGATTTTTGGATTCTTTTTCAAAGACTGAAAGTCTATGTCTTGGTATGTTTAATTAAATCACTTTATTTTAACTGACAACTTCCTCATATTTTGTAGAATATCATTCATTTATGTTTGAGGTTTTCTAAGAAATTATTCTTTTTTCAATTTTCACTATATACCTCATTCTTCATTAGGGTCAGATACAAAGTTGTAATTTTCTCTTAGTATATAAGCTTGTTTTTATTCAATTCATATAAAAACATCTGGTTTAAAGTTAGTGAACAGGAGGGGTCCTTGTATTAACTACTTTTTGCTGCTGGGACAAACTACTTATGACAGTAATTCCAAAGGAGGAAAGATTTATTTTGTCTCAGAATTGCTGTAGGTCTGGGTGATGCAGACCTTCATGGTGGGAGGGTACAGCAGAACAGAACTCTTCACCACATGGTTTCTGAGATGGAGATAGAGATATAGGAAAGGGTCACGGAGAAGATATATCCTTTTGTGACATACCCTCAGTGACTTACATCATCCAACCCAGCCCTACCTTCTGACATCCCATTAAACTTTGAATTCATCAGTGGATTTGTTCAATGATGAAATTAGCATCTTGTGATCCAATCACTTTTCAATAGCAGCAACACTTTGAGAGCAACACATGAGCCTCTATGTCCATTTTATGTTGAAACCATTCACGCCCACTTAGCCTGCTGGTCCATCACTGGTCTTTGAGATAGTCAGATCAAAATCTGACATTTCTATCAAATCAGAAGAAGGAAAAGCAAGAGAGCCAACATTCACCAAAACTGACTCTAGACTAAGTCATTTGCATACAGTGAGTCTCCTTTAATCTTCACAATTAGGATGTGATGGCGGGCAGAGTCTCAGCTAGCATCCTCAGGGCCAATCTTTCACCTATTACTTTTCACCAAGTATTTCTGACTGTAACACACTGCATTCACTCCCTAATAATCCTCTGCTGTATGGTGAAAATGTAGAATTATTAATTCTACCTTATTGGTTTTTATCCCTTTTCAGTTTAAACTTAAACAAAGACTTTGCTATATTTAGTTTAGAGTGATTTGAGAACTTTAAGCTGTGAAAATAGTATTTTTCTACATGCATTTCATTTTATTCTTGGTAATGTTTTAGACATCACTTAATAGTATGAATTATAGGCTTCTGTTTTGGAAAAGACTCTTGAATGTTAGTTCAATGCCTTAATTAGAATGATCCCTTCAAAGCTTGTTCATTATGCAATTCTTGCTTTAAAGTACTCTGAATTACCAATCTCCCTAACAGTGAGTCCAAAGCCCTTCTGAGGATTTACAGATCCCTACTTACTTACTCTCACATTCCTGGCTGCCAGTACCATTGCTGCCCCTTAAATATATCAGACACATCTCAACTCGTGGCCTTCCCCTTGCGCATTTTCTTTGTTGAAGCATTCCTGCCCCAGACACTAGTGTGACTCACTTCCTTGTCTTTTTACAGTAGATACTCACATGTGACCTCTTCAAAGTCTTTTCTGACCATGGTAGTTACAGTTGTGAATTTTTACTGCTTGTCTATTTTCCCCTATTTCCTTACACTCAATAACTCAGTATACTTCCTGTTTTTTCTTTTTAATTTTTCTATGTCCCTTTAGTAAGCTATATAAAAAGTTGAACTTTTCATCTCCAGTTGACTAAGATCTTCGCAGACTGTGACAGTACCTAACACATAGTTAGTAGTCAGTATTTATTTATTAAATGAAAAATGAATATAAACTCCAACATACATTTCCACTAGAGAATGCCACTTGAACTTCTATAAAGGGGCTAGAATAAAGAATAAAGGAAGTCTAGTATTCTAAGCTTTTAAAGTGAAAGGCAAAGAGACATTTAATTTGAACCAGCTATGTATTGGCAAGTGAACTTTTTCTATTTTGTATTATATATTATTTTATTGTATATATCATGTTTGAACGCTAAGTAGCACAAAACTCAATGTTGTTATAAAGTAAAATATGATAGAAAAATCCTGAAATACAACTAGCCTATGAACAGTAGTTCACTTCTGGGTTTTATAAAAAAAAAGTAGCTGATCTCCATATTCATTACAATATTATACACAATGTTCATCAGTGTAGGAATAGATGAGGAAATTGTGGTAAATACCTAATAATAATGATGCTACAGAAATATTAATGAATATATGAATAATATTCACATATATAAAGATTAGAATAAATATTGAGCACTGTAAAGGGAAAACTTTTCATTTGGGATCATATGAATGAACTTGGAGGATGTGGAAAATCAAAGAGGCTAAGCCAAGAAAGACAACTACAGCGTGATGTTGATTTGGATTTTTTGTTTCTAAGGGATGAAGGGGAAGTGAAGCAGAGAGATGCTGGGCAAAGGGCACAGCATTTCAATTGTAACATGCATCATTTTTAGAAATGCAATGTACAACATGAAAACTACCATTAATAATGATAATAATAATGATGCTTGCTATGCTTGAAATTTGCTAAGAGTAGACCTAAGTGTTCTCATCACTAAAAGCAGAAAGATAACCATGTATGGTAATGGAAATATTGATTCCATTGATTGGAAAATCATTTTGAACTGGATATAGAAATGAAAACATCACACTGGATAACTTTAATTCATAAAAACTGTGAATTTTCAATTATCCTGCAGTAAAATAATAAAAAAAAAACATTGAAGGGATTTAGAAAGATGTTTGTACAGACACAGGGCATGAGGGGGTGACTACTGTGCTCACATGTGTACGTCTCATACAATCCATACACATCTTTGGGTATTTTATTGGTGGGTCTTTCTTTGTGCTAAAGTCACTGTGAAGAGGGGAAAGCATATGTAGCATCCATGAGTTAAACCGACACCAACTCTGACCTGTTTTTAGAATGACTGAAAAACATCAACATCAGAACTTTATTTCCCGTTCAGTCTTTTGCTGACCCTGTCACTGTCTGACAGTTAAGTGTAGTTTTAGTGTTGCAGCTTGGGTGTGAAGGAGGTAAGTAGGGAGGCATTTCAAATTTAAAATGAAATAATTTCTCTCCATGTGTCATATGTCACTATATGGGAACAAAACTATTTCTATAAAGAACTTCACAGAAGCTCAGCAAACTTATGCCCTCAGAAAGAGGTATGAGGCTACACTCATCTTCCTTCAACCCCAGACTTCTCTGAGCAGATTGGTCCCCATCCTTGCAGTGTCATCCATTCAGCCCTCAGAAGTGTCAGAACCCCACCCTGTTACCTGAATTGCTGCACCACACCAACTAGAGTGGCCTGCCTCACTTAATCCATGGAAGCTGATTGTTACTTCATACCCATAGTTCTCTAACCCCTGCATCTTGGGCTACAGAGATGCTTTCATTATGGCCCACATTGGTTATAGCTAAAGAAGCTATACATTACAGTACCCATGTACAAACAAAGCCCATGCAGATTATACAACTATCATCCTAGAACAAATCACCAGCAGAAAGTCTTTGAGAACGGAAGGCATGGTACAAGATCGGTAGAAGCAAGCAACCTACCAGGTGCAGAAATATCAGCAATGTAGGAATATGAGAAGCATGCAAATAAAGTGACATGACACCACCAATGGAGCATACCAACATGCTGAAAATGAACCCCCCCGAAAGGAGATTGATGAACAGCCAGATGAAGAATTCAAAACTATGATTTTTTTTAAAAAAGAAACTTAATGAAATTCAAGCAATCACAGACAATTCAATGAAACTAGGAAAACAATTCATGATAAGAATGAATTCAGAAAAGAGATAGAGACAATAAAAAATTAATAAATTTCATGGAGATTAAAAAATAAGTGAAATGCAAATACAATGGAGAGTCTCAGCAGAAGAATGGATAAAGCAGAGAAGGAATTTCTGGACTTGAAGAGAAGCATCGTGAGATAAATCAGTAAGACTGAAAGGAAGGAAGGAAGGAAGGAAGGAAGGAAGGAAGGAAGGAAGGAAGGAAGGAAGGAAGGAAGGAAGGAAAAATAGAAGGAATGAAGACAGCATTCAAAAGTTATGGGAGCAAACATTTGGTATGTTACAGAGGGAAAAATAAAAGGAAAGACATAGAAATTGATTCAATTAAGACATTCTAAAAAAAAAGTTATGAGCATCCAATTCTAGTAAGATCAAAGGATTTCTAATACATTTGACAAAAGCCAGTCTTCTTTAAGGCACATTATAATCAAATTGTTAAACTACACGACAACAGAAAATTCTAAAAACAGTAAGAGGAAAGTATAAAATCACTTATTAGGTGTTTCACCAAATTTTTCCCTTTTTTCTCCCTTCTTGGGAGACTCGTGTCCATGCCCTCTGAGGCCCAAGGGCTAACAAACCGACATAAGACATACTATTTGAATTTTATAGTTTATATGACATTTGGGAGGGGGTGACTTACAAAAACACAGATTCTTATAGGTTCCATCTTTAAAATGCACATACCATCTGTCTCCAACCCTCTGTCTCTGGCTCAGCATTCCCTGTGCTCCAATATGGCCTTGGCTCCACCCCTTTTCCCAGGGTGCCGTGCGTTGCCTACTCTTTCCAGAGGAATGAGAAATTTTTGAGCTACATAAGGGAGCACCCAAAGACTAATAGAGCTCCCATTAGAAACCTTATATATATATATATATTTAAAGTTCCAAAAGAACAAAACTTGCCAACCAAAAATATTATACCCAGCAAAACTATACTTAGAAAGCAAAAGAGAAATAAAGACCCTCTGAGGCAAGCAAACACAGAGATTTCCTTACCAGCAGGTCAGCCCCGCAAGACATGCTTATGGGAGCCCTACATTAAAATGAATAATGCATGCTGTCTCTTGTCATAAAAGCATGCAAATTACAAAACTCTAGAGCAGAGCAAATGCATGAAAGTGAAGCAGGCAAATCAAATACTATCAACACAGAAAACTAAACCACAAAGAGGAATAAGAAAGGAAGCAAACAACACAGGATATCCAAAACAACTAGAAAAAGGGAAAGAATGAAAGGGACCATCATGATTTATACATGAATAAAAGATCACCAGATGACTTAAAACTGATAAATAAATTCAGAAGTTTGCTGGGTACAATCAGCATACAATAATCACTAGGTTTTTAAAAAAGGTTTCATTTAAAAACATTTGTATGTATGTGTATATGATATGCACATGTGTAATTATGAGTTATGACTGTGTGCATCCCATGGCACATGTGAAGGGGTCAGAGGACAACCTCAGGTGGTGCTTTCTGCCTTGCAATTTGATTTAAGACGAAGTGTCTTGAGTTGGTCTCCACTGTCTCAGCAGGGCATCTGGCCAGGACACTTCTGGAGATTCCCCTATCTTGACCTCCAATCACCAGGGCAGCAAGGCAATTACAAATATTACTGTACCTGGCTTTTCATGGATTCTAGAGATTTGAACTCAGGTCTTCATGCCTGGGAAGTACTTTACTCACTGAACCATCTCTCCAGCTGTTCTAATTTGCTCTCTGATGCTATGATAAAACATTGACCAAAAGCAACTTAAAGAAGAAAGTGTTCATTTCATCTTACAGACCCAAGGCAAAGTCTGTCTTTGAGGGAAATCAGGCAGAAACTCAAGACAGGAACCAAAGCAGAGACCATGGCTTACTTTCTCTTCTGGATTAATCATCTATCATTTTTTTAAAAAAATTATTTATTTAATAACCACATACTTAGAAGAAGCAGTTCATTACAACAGCATTGACATATTCAAGAACAATTTCTTGAGCTAAGATGCATCCTTTTCAAAATTGGCTGTAATTTTTAGGTTTACAGTTGAATTATTACAGTTATACATATTGTATTCAGTATAAACTCTATAAGACATAAAATTAAATGAGGTTTTAACCTTTAAAAAAGATCTGCATTTCATTATTGAAATACACAGTTTCATATAGAAAAATCCATTTTTAATGCAATTGACATTAAGCTGTTTGCACATGCATTTCTAATCTCTATATATCTGATTATTACTAGTCACAGTTGGTTACTTTCTGAGCTCCTTGGCATCTGAGCATGGATATAAAGTCAGCAGGTAGATTTCAATGGTAATGTTTTTCACATCTACTAATTATTAAGGAGAAAATTTTTATGCTTTGAAGAATTATTTTTTATCATTAAAAAAATTTTTAATAACTAAAAGATTAGAAGAAGCATTTCACTACAGCTTTAACATATTCAGTAACACACTCCAGAGAAAGAGTACATCTCTTTCAAAAGTGGGTGCAAGTTTCTAGGTTCACAGTTGAATTAATACAGTTATACAACATCGAACTCAGTATAAGAACTGTAAGACATTAAATTGAATGACTTTTTAACTTTTAAAAAAGATCTCCATTTCATTTTAGAATATATTGTTCTGCAGAAAGACTCATTGTTTTTGCTACTAACACTGAGATGTTGGCGCATACATCTCTAATCTGTATGTACCTGATTATTACTAGTCCTAATCAGTAGCACATGGATCCTTGGTGCCTGTGTATGTCTATAAAGTCATCAGGTAGATTTCAATGGTAATGTTTTACAGTTCTTATACTGAACATGAAGCAAATTTTTATGCTTCTTCCTCAAATGTAACTCATTTTTTTATTTATTGATTTTTTTGTGTGTATTTCATATAGGACATCCCAAACAGTCTTATTCATCTATATCCACACATCCCAAGTGACACCCTCCCATGCCCGCCCCCCAGTGGAGCTCTCCCTCCCCCTACTAGAGCCCTTATACTCTGATATCCCTGCTACTGTCTGTGTTGTTGGCACCCCCAGCCATTCCCCACTACTTGCCCTTTTGGTGGATCTAGTCAGCCTATCTAGAGGTCTTTGTTTTAGGAGGATCAGCTGTTCCTCATCTAGCAGCAATCAGTTGTCAATATCCTTTAGATAAGATTGGGGTCTGCTGTTCATTTTCCGAGTTCTATCCTGGGTTACTATCTGGGACTCCCTTTGGCCACCCTGGCCAACAACTCAAAAGAAGGTATCCCCTATCTGGCATTGTTGCTTGTTATGTAGCCTTTAGTTATGCATGTAGACTCTTAAGAAATTATGTTGACCCCTTTAATCTTTGATTATACTTTCCTTTTGGGTGTTTAAGGCCATACAGTTGGTCCAGATAAACCAATTTATTTTTACTCTTAAGGTTCTTTGAGAATCTGTTCCTCAGGGGTCACATGGGCTTGTGAGGAGCCCCTGGCTCCTTTCTTTTACCAGTTCCACCTATGTGAAGATAAGTCAAAGGTCCTGCTCAACTATGGTTGGCTTCGCTTGGAAGCATGGAGGAAATGATTCCTCTGTGTTGACCCTTCTCTTTGTAGACTGGACACTGGTTCAAGTCCATCTAGTGGGGTTTCCTCGGGCTCCTTGATCATGAGGACAGGTGACCCACCACAATTACAGGATATTTTGGAAGATGCTCATACCCCTAGACTTGGTCGACTTAGGAGGGCTAGGAGCAAAAACTGTCCTTTATGTCCCTCTGACCAAACTATTATAGGCCTCAAAGTATATGTGTTAAACATCCAAGAAAGTTATTTCCACCAGTCCGGTACTTTTAATTATTGTGTGTCATGTAGATAAATCTTGGGAAAAAATCAATTGTTCTCAGATAAATCTTGCCTAGAAATATATTTCTTAATCTGCAATGTATAATTTGTCAGTAGACTGTAGGAGTAATATGGTTTCCTTTGGTTTTCAAAACTAACTAGGCATTATTTATTTCTCGCATTGTCTCACCCCTCCATCATGGTTTTCTCAGTTAAGGTGCCCCCATTTCACCCCTTTCTCCCTTAATAATACCCTTCTCTTATGGTCCTACCACTCATGAGCTCCTTTCCCTTTATCCCCAGGGTTCCTTGTATAACCCACACTCTCCCCTTCCCTTAAAATACCCACATTTTTATCTGTATCTCTGCCTGTTTCCTACTTGCCTTCTCTTTCATATTCTTTCTTTTTCTTTACCTCCCTGGTTCCTTTTCATTATCCTGGTTCCTGTAGTTATGTATGGATACATACTTATCAAGATTTAGTTCTAGGATCCACGTATGAGGGAGAACATATGTCATTTCTTTTTCTGAGTCTGTGTTACTTCATTTAGTATAACCGTTTCTAGTTCCATCCATTTACCTGCAAATTTCATGATTTCATCTTTCTTCACTGCTGAGTAAAACTCCATCAAATAAATGAACCACATTTTCATTATCCACTTGTCAGGTGAGGGACACTTAGGTTGCTTCCATCTCTTGTGAAAGGAGCAGCAACATACATCTCACTACCACATGGAGGCAGAATACAGGGAGTTCTCAGGTCCTCTACCAGAGGGAGGCCAGACGGTGGCCAGAACTGGGCACTCTCTGGCAGTCTGCTGAGATCAGAGGCACTACAGAGATGGAGGTCCCAACCCACCCTCTGAGGCTGTCTGCTAGGATCTCAGCCTTAGCCTACCAAAGCCAGATCTGCCCTGGGGCTTTGGGAGGGACCTCAAGAAATCCCAGGTAGGGGGATGAGTATGGCGCAATTAGGGGAAGGTCACCACCACTTGGAAGCAGAATCCAGGGCCTCTCAGGCAGTCCGCTGCATTCTCAGCCCCTCTGTCAGAGAGAGGCCAGAGGGAGATCATATCTCAGTACTCTCTGGTGGTCTGCTGAGATCAGAGCCGCTACACCAACAGAGGTTGGAACCCACCCTGTCAGGGTATCTGCTACAATCTCTGTGTTCCTGCCTTTCAATCCATATTAAATACTTTTTTTTGGTCTTTTTGCAACAGGGTCTCACTGTAGCCCCAGCTGTCCTGGAACTCCTTGATTGTTTCTTTTGCTGTATAGAAACTTTTTAGTTTAATGAAGTCCCATTTGTTAAGTCTTGCCCTGTTTCCTGAGCAATTGATGTCCAGTTTAGAAAATCCTTTTCTACACCTATATCTTGCAGGTTTTTCTCAGTGTTTTCTCCTAACAGTTTCAGGGTTTCAGGCTTTACGTTGAGGTCTTTGATCCCATTTGGAATTGACTTTTGTGCAGGGTGAAAATAGGGGTTTAGTTTCACTCTTCTACAGGTGGAGATACAGTTTTGCCAGCACCATTTCCTGAACATGCTGTATTTCCTCCAGTGAATATTCTTGGCCCCTTTGTCAGATATCAAGTGGCTGAAATTTCATTTACTCATATTTGAGTCTTCAGTTTTGCTACATTGATCTATGGGTCTATTTTTGTGCCAGTACCATGTTGTTTTGATGACTCTAGCTCTGTAATAGAGCTTAAAATCTGGTATAGTAATCCACCAAGCATTGCTCTTAGTGCTCAGAGTTGTTTCGGCTATCCAAGGATTTTTGTGCTTCCATATGAATCTTAGGATGTTTTTTTCCAGTTCTGTGAAAAATGTCATGGATATTTTGATTGGCATTGCATTGAATCTATAAAAGACTTATGGTAGGATGGTCATTTTCACAATATTAAGTCTTCTAATCCATGAGCATGGGAATTCCTTCCATCTTCTGATGTCTTCCTCAATCTGTTCTCTAAAGATTTAAAATTTTCATTGTAGAGCTCCTTAATGTCTTCAGTCAGGATTATTCTGAGATTTTTAATTTTTAATTTTTTATTTTTTGCAGCTATTGTGAAGGGGATTGTTTCCATGTACTCCTTGTCTGATTGATTGTTATTGGTATATAGAAAGGCTACAGACTTTTGTAGGTTAATTTTGTAACCTGTTACTTTACTGAATGTGTTAATAATTTCTAGGAGTTTTCTGGAGTAATTTTTGATGTCTCTTTGATATAATATCACATCATCTGCAAAAACAGATATTTGATCTCTTCTTTTCCAATGATAACTCTTTAATTTCCTGCTCTTGTCTTACTGCACTTGCAAGAGTTTCAAGCACTATGATAAAGAGGAGTGGAGATAGTGGAAAGCCTTGTCTGGTTCCTGATTTCAATGGGAATGCTTCCAGTTTTTCTCCATTTAGAATGATGTTGGCTATGGGTTTGTTATATATGGCTTTATGTTGAGGTATGTTCTCTCCAGTCCAATTCCCCCTAGGAATTTGAACATAAATGCATGTTGAATTTTGTCAAAGGCCTTCTCTGCATCTATTGAGATGACCATGTGGTTCTTGTCTTTGAGCCCATTTATATGATTTATGACACTTATTGACTTACGTATATTGAACCATCCCTGCATCTCTTGGATAAAGCCAACTTGATCATGGTGGATGATCTTTTTGATGTGTGTCTACATGTGGTTTGCAAGTATCTTGCTGAGAATTTTTGCATGTATGTTCATTAAGTATATGGGTCTATAGTTTTCTGTTAGGGTTGTGTCTTTACCTGGTTTGGGTATTGGAGTGATGCTGGCTTCATAGAAGGAATTTGGGCGTTCATTCCCTGTTTCTCTTTTTGAATAATTTAGGTAATATTGGTTGCAGGTCTTCTTTAAATGTCTGGTAGAATTCTGCCATAAATCCATCTGGGCCTGGGCTTTTTTAGTTGGGATGCTTTTTCTTACTGTTACTGTTTCAATTTCTTTTTGTGATATGGGTCTGTTTAAGCTGTTAATCTCTTCTTGGTTTAGTTTTGGTGGTTCCCATGACTTTAGATATCCATGCATTTATTTTAGGTTTTCGAATTTAGTAGCATATAGTTTTTTAAAGTATTCCCTTTTTATCTTCATCTTTGGTTGTCTGTTGTGATGTTTCCCCTTTCATCTCTGATTTTGTTGATTTGGAGGTGCTCTTTCTTTCTTTTGGTTAGTTGGGCTAGCAGTCTGTCAATCTTGTTTCAAAGAACAAAGAACCAGCTCTTGGAATTGTTGACTCTTTGTATTGTTTTGTTTGTTTCAATTTCACTAATTTCTGCCCTGATTTTTGTTATTTCTTCTTGTCTGCTGGTTTTGTGTTTTGTTTGGTGTTGCTTTTCAAGTGTCTTGAGTTGCAGTGTTAAGTCATTTATTTGTGTTCCTTCCGATTTTTTGATGTAGGCACTTAGAGCTATAAACTTCCCTCTAAGGACCGCTTTCAGCGTGTCCCAGAGGTTTTGTTGTGTTGTATTGTCCTTTTCATTTAATTCCAGGACTACTTTTATTTCTTTCTTAATTTTTCTTTTGACCCATTCATCATTCAGGAGTTTGTTGTTTAATCTCCTTGTGTTCATGTGGTGATTAGGGCTTCTTCCAATGTTGATTGTAAGCTTTATTGCATTGTGTTCTGTAGGAATACATGGAATTATTTCCATCTTTTTGTACTTGTTAGGGTTTGTTTTGTGTGCCAGTATATGGTCGATTTTGGAGAATGTTCCATGGGGTGCTGAGTAGAAAGCATGTCCTTTGGTGATTGGTTGGAATACTCGGTAGGTGTCTGTTATGTCCATTTGATGTATGGTAGTGTTTGATTTAGATGTCTCTCTGTTAACTCTCTTTCCTGTTGCCCTATCTAATGGAGACAGTGTGGTATTGAATTCCCCTACTATTAATGACTTGGGATTAATCTGGATCTTAAAGTCCTTTAGTGTATGACGTTGGGTACACCAGAGTTTGGTAAATATATGTTCATGATTGTAATATCTTCTTGATTTATTGCTCCTTTGATCAGAATGAAGTGGCCCTCTTCATATCTTCTGATTAGTTTTTGTTTAAAGTCTATTTTGTCAGATATTAGAATTGCTATGCCTGCTTTTTTTCTTAGTACCATTGCTTGGTATATTTTTTTTCATCCTTTCACTTTGAGATAGTATCTGTCCTTGAAAGTGAGATGAATTTCTTGCAGGCAGCAAAAATATGGCTTTTCTTTCTTAGTCCATTCACATAGTCTGTGTCTTTTGACTGGGGAGGTTTGTTTCTTAATCCATTCACCTAGTCTGTGTCTTTTGACTGGTGAGTTCAATCCATTAATATTTAAAGAGATTAATGAAATATGAGTATTGAATCTTGTCTTTTTTATTTCTATTTACATTATTGATATAGCCATACTTTTCCACAATTATACCTTCATTGAATTTCTTCAGTTCATTAGTATTTAAAGTTATTAATGAAACGTGGGTATTGAATTCTGTCTTCTTTTTCTGTTTACATTCTTGATATAGTTGTACCTTTCCACAGTTATGCCTTCATTGGAATTCTACTGTACTTTTCCACAGTTATACCTTCATTGAATTTTTTTCTGCAACCCCTTGGGTATAGTCATTCCTTTCTTCAGCTCTTTATATTACTTCCTGAACTCTCTGAAGGGCTCATTTTGTGGACATGAATTCCTTCAGCCTATTTATGTCATGGAAGATTTTTCTTTCCCCTTTGACTATAATAGACATTTTGGCTGGGTATAGTAATCTGGGTTCACATCTGTTGTCATTTAAAAGTGGAAGTACTTTGGTCCAGGCTCTTCTGGCGGGGCATCAAGGCAAGGAATGGGACAGGACCCAGGCTAAGAGGAGAGACTGGCAGGGGAGATGGGAGGGTGAAAGAGGCTGAGGGAGTCAAGGCACGCAGGGTGTGACTTGTTCGACTTACCCTGGAGAGAGAGGCCTGTGTGTCAGAGAGAAGCCTGTGGGTTGTGCAGGCCCGGGAAAGCAGCCGTCTATCTTTCTTATACAGCTCAGTCTTAGCTGCCCAGGGATGGCACCATCCATAAAGGACTGTGCTTTCCTACATCCATCTTCAATTAAGAAAATGCCTCATGGACATGTCCATAGGCCAGTCTGATGGAAGAAATTCCTTAATTGAGGTTCCTTCTTCCCAGGTTATTCTAGTTTGTGTCAAGTTGACAAATGCTAATGAACACCCCATCTAATCAATAATTTTTTATACACCAATAGTGAAATAACTGGCAAAGAAGTCAAGAAAGCAATCCCATTAATGATAACAAAATTCAAATGAGTAGGAAAGAATTAACCAAGGAAGCGAATGATTTTTTGCATTGAAAATTATAAAATATAAATAAAAGAAATAAAAAAGATTATGAACCAAAAAGGGAGTCATCCCATATTCATGGGTTAGGAGAACTGATTTTGTAAAACATCCATATTAACACAACGACCTGCAGATTCAGTGCAAACTCTATCAAAATACCAATGACATTCTTTTACATGAATAGAAAAAAAATACCCTAAAATTTTTATGTAACCATAAAATACTGCTGACAGGAATAACAACAATCCAGAGCATAAACAACAAACCCGATGGCATTGTAATGCCTGACTTCAAAATATACTGAAAAGAAAAAATTATACTAAACCAGTTTCCAGCAACATGAAAATGGATGCCCAAAGGAAGCAGAAGAAGAGACACCAGAAACAAAGTTGCATGTTGCCAACCAATTCTTTTAAGGCAACAAGAGTTTATAAGTGAAACGAAGTACTCTTCCATGAACGGAACTGGGAAAACTTGTTATAGACATGGTGAAAAAGTAATAAGACTCCTGTTTTTCAAGAAGTATAAAGTTACTCAAAATGGATCAGGCAAATATAAAATCCAAAACGATGGGTTTTATAGGAGAAATAACAGGGAAATGCTGAAGGGTGGGAGTCTAGGCAAAGGGCTTTGGGGTTCTACAGCTCAGAAACCAAAGCAGCAGCAGCAGCAGCAGCAGCAGGTGGAACTGCATGAACCTGCAGAACTTCCGCACAGCCAAAGGCACAACTAACAGAAGACAAAACTGAGAGACTAGGATAAAGTATTCCAAACTACTATTCAACAAGGAATTAATTTCCAGAACTTACAAAGAACTCAACATGGAAAACCCAAGTAATCAAGCTAAGAATGGAATAGACATTTCTCAAAAATGAATATACAATTGGCCAGTACTATAAAAAATTCTTCATGTCATTAATCAGGAAAATGCAAATCAAAACCATAAAGAGATACCATTTCACCTCAGTCATACTACTATCAAAAAGACATTGAAAATTACAAGTGCTAGTTAGGATGCACGGGAAAAGGAATTCTGACATGCTGTTGGTGGGAATGCAAATCAGGACAACTCCTATGGAAAAACAACATGGGAAACCTTCAAAAATCTAGAAAGAGAATCACCATAAGAACCATCATTGATGGGTACCTCTCCAAAGAAATAAATATCAGTATGTTAGAGGGATATGTGCTCTCACATGCTAAGTGAAGTCCTGTTCATAATGGCCAGGATGTGAAATGAATCCGGTAATCCACTAATGAATGTGTAGGTGAAGAAACAATGAGATATCATCCAGGTATAGGAAAGAATGAAATTCTACCATTTGTCACATCATAAATGGAACTGAGGAGTTCATGTTAAGTGAAACAAGCCAAGCACAGAAAGAAAAATACCCCATGTTCTCACTGAGAAGTCAACCTAGAGAAGCAGAGAATGGAGTCTGGGAAGGGGTATGTGTGGAGAAAACCATAGTTGATGGGCAGGGTGGAGTTGGGTAGGAGAAATAGCTTCTTTTTTTCCAATATTTTATTGAACTTTTGTGCATTTCATATAATAAATCTTGATGATATTTAGAACACCTCCCCTTCTTGTACCCCCTCCATAACCCCCTCCACCAGATTTTACGCATTCTGTAATATATGTTAATGCCTACTGAGTCAAGTTTGTGTACCCAAATGTCCCTTGGTGTGAGTCCATCCACTGGAGCCTGGTCAGTCCATTTAGAATCTCTCTCTTAAAGAAGACCAACTCTCCCACACCAAGCAGTGATCAGCTGCCAACAGTTTCTCAGATCAGCATGGGATTTCTTACCTATTTCCCCACTTCTTTACTGAATTTTTGTCTGGTTTAAGTTTGCATGGGGCTTGTGCATGCTATCACCATCGCTGTAAGTTCATATGAGCAAGTTCCCAGCTGCTTAGAATACTCTGTTTCCTTGTGATCATCCACCACCCCTGACTCTTACAATCTCTCACTCTACCTCTTCTACAATAGTCCCTGAGCACAGGGAGGCTGAGGTTTAATATAGGAGTTCAGGGGCAAGCACTCTGTAGTCTCTTATTCTCTACATTTTGACTAGTTGTGGCTCTGGGTTAATCACCATCTGATGTGTGAGGAAGCTTTGCTGGTGAGAGTTGAGAGATTGCACTAATATTAGGACAAATAACTCATAATATTCTGTACCATATGAGGATACTCATGGCTGAAATTTAGAAAGGATTTCGAACTCTCATCTAATCACTGCGCATTGTATGTACACAGTATTTTTTAATCTTTAAAAAAATACATTTTTAAAATTTTATGTATACGAGTGTTTTCCCTGCATGTATGTAAGTGCACCACATACGTGCAATGCCCCAGAGGCCAGAAGAGGGTGTCAGATTCCCTGGAACTGGAGTTATAGACAGTTGTTAGCCACCATGTGGGTGCTGGGAATCGAACCCTTGCCCTCTGGAAGAATCGCAAGGGTTCTTAACCACTGTGCCATGTCTCAAGCCTGTATGTACATAGTACTGAAATGCCACACTTTCTCACATAAATATGTACAATTTCTATGTTTCAATCAATGTAAAAATATATTTAAGAAAGAATGTCACATAATTTCTGCTTGTGTGCCATGATGAAAACCAAAGTCTTTGTACATCTCTTAAGGTTATTAACTTTCAATACCAAATAGTAAACCTCTGGCAATGGAGCAGGAACAGTTTTTAAGACTGTGTGCTGTATATAACACAACACTATTTTTGAAGAAATATGAGCTCAATTTTTAGCTTATAAAGAGCTAATTTGGAAAAAATCCATGTATTCTGTCAAAGCATATTCTGTACTTGTGACTAACAGTCCTTTAGCAATTCAATTTACTCAATAATTACTTGCTTGATGGAGGAAATAGATGCCTTTTTAACTACCAGAATTTAAATAATAAGGGGAAATTATGGAACTTTGGAAAGGATTCCAATAGCTGGGAAGAAAATAGTTGTAGGTAAAGAGTCAGAGAATAAGAATGCCTGGACATTTTCCATAGTCAGACTAGGAATTCTCAAAAACCTGCAGGACCAGGACAGGGCAGAGTTGGGGCACAAATCCAGGAGGCCCCAGAAAAATCAGATTCCCAATTGTGACAGCACCCATAGGCAAGATCTTGGGCCTGCCCGTAAGGGTCCAAGGGCTGCGCCTGGATAGAGGCCAATGTTGAGCTTTCAGGTCTGATAACCCGAAACAGAATAAAATGAAGAGAAATTGTTGCTTCCTCATTCAGTGCTGGATTATGTTTAATCACTTTGGCAATTTTGAGATGAGCTGACCTAGAGAATCCCCTTTGATGCATTTTGAGAATGAGTTCACCTTTGAGAGAAAGCTTTGTGCAGTCATCTCAGGGTAGAATCCCATATTCTCTGTTAAAATCAGCAAATATTAGTCATTTATTATACACTTTTGCAGATACTGCTTTCTACTGTTTATGTGACTTTTCTAAGTGACATGTCTCCATTAAAATCAGGATACAGAGATGTGCAGTAGCACAGCCTCCTTTCCTCCTAACATGTGACACGTTGTGTTCGTAGGTGTTGGTCAGGTACAGGATTCCAAAACGCCACTTAAGTGATCTTTCTTCTCTCCCATAGTGTAACTAGGATTTTACCTTTGTGTGGATATGATGAAAACTCTGTGATCCATAGGGAAATGCTGGAGAACTGCTGTATAGAAGTAGAAAGATCTAGCTGTTGGCCCCCTGTTGATGTTAGTGCATGCCAACATACATATGAGCATACAGGTATGGTAGAATATGGTCAGATTAATCAGGAAAATCTTGCAGTAATTTGATTTCTGGCCAATTATAATGCACTAAGGGAATAAAAGGAATGAATTCAATCAAATATAGCATTCTAGAACAAAGAGGAGAAAGAACCACCTACATAGGATTGAGTTACCTCAACAGACAAATATTCATGAGACAGTCAAGGAAACAGAGGGGAATTTGTTTCTACACACACACTTAGTTTGTGAAGATTTTTCTCATCTGGGCTATGTTTTAAGGTAAGTGGGTGTCTATGCTTACATAATATATGCAAAAGTTTTTTGAGAATGTAAATATAATTTGTTCCCAAGGATACTTACATATAGAGGCATCATTTCAACACTCAGAATGTTTGCTACAGACTGGTTAATTTCTTCTTTTAAAAAAAATATTTTTATTACCTTTAGTGTATGAGTGTATTGCATGCATGTATGTGAGTACACTCCTGTTTTGCAGTGCCACAGATGTCAGAAGAGTTCAGATTCCCCTGGAACTGGAATACGGATGGTTATTAACCACCTTGTGGGTTCTGGGAATCAAACTCAGGTCCTCTGCAAGAGAAGCCAGTGCTCTTAACCGCTGAGTCTTCTCTCCAGCTCCAAACTGATTAATTTCTTATGAGCTCTAATATCCTCCATTTGGAAGCACCAAAGATTTCAAAAATTCCTCAAAGCATCCTATATACCTGGAAGATGATACATCTAGATGGACATGTAACTGAGGAGCTTCTGAGAATCAAAGACTGAGGACTAGTGGCTCAGCACTGGCCTGTAAGATCTGTTGACACCGTTTTAGCAGATTTTCAGATGCCATAATGTAGGGTAGAATAGAAATACATTTCAGATGAAATCAGACTTCTAAAATATGAGAAAGGAATATCATGCATTTAAATTTATAGTTACAAAACACCATATTTGTAAAATACATGAGCATAAAAACATCTCACATATGCCTGTACACAAATAGTTACATGTGTCATGAAAGTGTACTTAGGAAAAATTTGTATTGAGTATAGTTGAGTGGGTTCCTCAAAAGAGTGGGCACGTAGGAACAAAAGAAAATTAATAACATAAGCTAAAGCAAAAGAAAGAGATCATAGGGTTTAATGATGACACATGACAGGAATTAAATAGCATAGCATGTTATGAGTTCTAAATAAAAAAAGAGACAAAATAAAACAAACCAATTTATTACTATTTAATACAAAACCAAAAGTGCTGGTATAAGTCCATCTGAGAAGCTGTTACTTAATGGTGATATGAATGAGGAAACAATGATTTTGTTGTCTGTAGTTTTGATCACAAGTGTGATGTGCTGCATTAAAAGAAGCATAAGGATCAGGCACAGAAAGATGGGGAAACCTCCCCTGGTAATTCACACCCTCGTGATGACCCGCAGTCCATCATCAGTGTTCTTGCCAAAGTTTATGGGTACTGAAAAAATGTGCCACACTCAAAGAAGAGAACTACGTTGTAAGTAGTACATGATAAGGGAATGAAATAATGCACCCCACAACAAAGGCTTGCAAAGTTGTTCTCACTCACTCATCAATAGTAGTTTCTGCCATTTAATCTTTGCTTTATGGCGCTGGTAGCAATTATTCAGACCAATTGAAAATAGCTTTCTCTCGAGTCACAAATGGTGCTGGAAGCTATAGTGCTGTGCTCCTCCTCGCCTTCTCTGGATTCTGGGAAATCTTCGTTTATTATAAGGAAATGTTTATTTCTTCACGTCTTTTAAGAGCTTGAATTGAATTCTAAAATCATAACACTTCTGAAAAGTGAAGCTATAAGTCTTCCAAAATTTACTTAGCCATATCTTTTACCCAAGTCCAATGAAATAGTAGAGCTATGTTTTTGAAAAAGAAAAAGAAGTTAAGCAAAAGCAAAACAAAATAGTAATAATAATTTTAAAAAAAGAAAAGTATTTTCCAATCAGATGGGAAGGCTTCCTAATAGCCATCATGACTCAGAGAGAGGTTTAGCCATGTATGAAGGTAGTTCAGAGAGGGTGTTACCACAGCCACATGACTTAAGGATAATGTGGAAGGTGTTCAGACAGTTGATGAATTGAACCCTACTGTCTGTACCTTAAGTGTCAGCCTACATCAATAGCAATCCCACATCCTACCTCTTCAATTGTTAAAATAATGATGCACAATGACAGTGAGATTGTAAAGTATCTAATCAAAGAATATAATTTAAATTCAAGTTATGGTAAGAGATTCAAAGGCTTGGAATGAGATAAATGGTAAATATATTGAGTTAAATTTTACTATGTTTTCAAAGAATCTGCTTCTTTGAAGGAAATAAAGCTAGTGTTACTACATATGTGATCAAATGTAAGGCAGAGATGCAAAAAATAATCTGGTTTTTAGGGTAATTAGTTTTGTTGACTCATCAAATATGCATGGCAGGTTATAAAAGGAAGTACAGAAAATATTACCTCTTAAATAAAAGCAAATTTCTTCAAAACAGAAAGACTTTTGACACAAAATTTATTAGTATTTTAGCTGATGTAATTAAAAAAATCAATCAGAATTTTTTCTAGATTCTTTCCAATAATACATAGGTGTCCATGAGACAATGAACTTCATTCTCATAATATGAGGGAAATATGGGCAAAGATATAAATATGCAATTAATATCTATAATTTAAAGTGATTAGAAATAGTAAGATCAGCCCTGACTTTAAATGTGATCTGATGTTTGTACTCTACTCCACTCTGCAAAGGGTATAACTTGCCAAATAAAAAAATGAAAGAAAGAGGGGCTGGAGAGATGGCTCAGTGGTTACGAACACTGATTGTTCTTGCAGAAGACCCAGGTTCGAATCCCAGCACCCGCATAGCAGCTAACAACTGTCCATAACTCCAGTCCCAGGCAATCTGATGGCCTCTTTTGTCCTCTGCGGGCATTGCACAACACAGGTGCACTTACCTACATGCAGGCAATACACTCATACACATAAAATAAAAATAATAAAAAAAGAAAAAAAGTTGAAAAAATGAAAGAGGAAAACTTGTTTGTGATGGTTAAGCTTCATTCTAACCTAGCTGCACAATAGAATCACACAGGAGACACATTACAGGCATACCCGTGAGAGTGTTTGTAGAGAAGTTTACGTGACAAGGAAAACCCACTCTGATGTGGGATACAGAATGGAATAGGCCAGGGTTCTGGGCTGGATAGGAAGGGAAACAGAGGAATTCAAGCTAAGCACCAGCATTCATCTCTCTCTGCTCCTGACTGTGAAGACATGAGATTAGTCATCTCACATTTGTGCTGCCAGAGGCAGAGGTACTCCAGATGCCACCCCTTCCCCTGGGACAGGCTGTTTCCCTTGGCAAGCCATGAGTCAGAATAAGCCATTTTTTTTAAGCTTTCACAATTTTATCAGAATTTTAAAGAAAAATCCTCAGGGTAGGCAAGTTGGTAATCTTGGCAGCTGCCTTGAGGAGGAGAATGGTGGGGAGAAGTAAAGAAAGCCATGAAGCCACTCAGTTTTAGAGCCTCCATGGAGATCAGACATGTGGCTGACTGGCAGCCACATGGCTGGGAGAAAGAAGCTTTAGAGAAAAGGTAAAGAAAGCATGTTAGAAGAGGGATATGAAGAAGAAAAGGAGAGATTATGCTTTTCTGAAAAATTCAGAAAAGTAGACAAACTTACTGAGACTTACATGCCTGTGGGTTGAGAAGCTCTCTGCTGGGAGGCAGGATTCCCAACGGGAAATATTCACTATCTTATTAACCCAATAGGTATTCTCCCCATCTATTTAGCATAACATCAGGTGAACCCGCCTTCCTAGGGTTGGTCCTATGACCAGATGATTGACCAGTAAAACTGGAAGGCTGAGTCTTCCAACATATAGACTAAAGATTTTATAGTCTTGACCAGTTAAAGTTATGGGGCTATTTGCTACTCTAAGATTCCCCCTCTGAAAAGGTAACCCTAAAATCTTTTAGGGATTAGATAAGAGCTTTCAATACTTTTGACATTTTTGGCCTTTGAGAGTATGCTGCTAAAAAGCCCAAAGACATTTTGACTTTTAGCCAAGAAAGGAACTGGCTACTTTTCTTGAGGTATTTTTACCCTGACTGTCTAGTCAATTTCTACTTCTTAGTCTTACCATACCAGCCTCTGAAGAGGTTACCCAAATTGCCAATAGGGAATTTGGTCATTGACTACTCTGGCTCCTTCCATGCTGAATAGAAATGCAGGGTGAGGCAATTGGGAAACCCCTTCAGTGGGTCTATCTAAAAGACTCCCAGATTTCATAACTCTTAACTCTAGGGAGAAAAGAGAGTCCTTGACTGGTGCCTAGGAGATGTGAATAAGAAATAAAAGCAAGAGTAGTTAGCATTACAAGTTCTAGACAGGGGACCAGAAAAAATAAAAAGAGGGAAAATTTCAAATGTCCAATCAGAGTCCATTAGAATTTCTTGTTGGGGACTTCCAAAGCATCTATCTGTTGGGTTCCTCCTATTTTTCTTTTGGCTGCCAAGGCTGGACTCAAGGGTGATGGACTCAGGATTTGTTATCAAGCACTTTGATAGTTGTTGGAGTGGCTAGAATCAGTGTGAGTTCCCTCTCAAATTGCTTCTAGACAGGGGAAAAAAACAAATTTTAGAACAATAGTGGGTTGTCTTCGTTAATTGCAAGGTGGGCATCACAGTATTATAGACCCAAGATTTGAATTCTTTCATCTGAGTAGCATTTTCTTATTAAAAAAAACTCAATGAGAAATTGTTGTCTAAATAACATCTTATATAGGCTTAAGGCTAATGTCTGGGAAGTACAATCTCTTGGACTCTAAAAGAAATATACTGATCACTTTAATCTTTGCTTATACTTTCCTTTTGGGTGTTAAAGACCATGCAGTTGACCCAAAGAAACCAATTTGTTTTTATTTTTAAAACTAGTTTATTTATTATTTTTATTTTATGTGTATGCATGTATTGCCTGCATATAGGTAAGTGCACCTGTGTTGTGTAATGCCCATGGAGGACAGAAGAGGCTATCGGATTTCCTGTAACTGGAGTTGCGGACAGTTGTTAGCTGCCATGTGGATGCTGGGGTTCGAACCCAGTTGCAAGAACAGCCAGTGTTCTTAACCACTGAGCCATCTCTCCAGGCCCTGTTTTTATTTTTAAAGTCAGCTGAGGATCTGGTTTCAGGGGCCACATGGGAGTGGGAAGAGCCCCTGGCTCCTTTGTCTTTTCTTTTACCAGTTCCATCTATGTAAGGATAAGTCAGAAGTCTTGCTGGTCCATTGATTCACATGGAAGCTTTGAGGAAACATTTCCTGTGTGTTAACTCTCCTCTTTGCAGACTTGACTCTGTTTCAAATCCATCTGATGGGGTCTCCATGGCCTCCTTGAACCAGAGGACAGGTGACTCACCAAAGTTACAGTGCATTTTGAGAGATGCCCCATAGTGCCCTGGAACTTAATTGACTTTAGAGGGAAAGGGGTCAAAAATTGTCCCTTTAAGTCCTTCTGATCAGATGAGTATAGGTCTCAAAGTATGGCTGTTAAACACCCAGGAAGGTTAGTTACACCACTCTGGTACTTTTAATTACCATGTAATATATATATATAAACCTTCGGTAAAAACCAAACAGCCTCAGATAAACCTTTATTAGACATATATTTTGTTCCTTAAACTAGTTGACTAAACTATGACCTCAGAAAATTTAAGATTATCTGTATATTATTTTTGTCTCATAGTTTATATGTCATAACACACCCATATACACCTTTATCACGTGCATAAACTTTCTCATTTTTTCTGTTTTAGCACAAATCCTTCTTAATAAAATATCCATTTGCATATCCTTCTAACGTCTTTTATCTTCCCATTTTCTTTCTTAATAACTTGGAGATAGAATAACATTAACAAATAAATTTTTCATCTGTTGTTGAGAATTCTCTTCCTGGGGATACTAAACAATGTTTATCCCCTTTCTAAGGTTCTAGTGTCAAACCAATGTTTGATTACATGATAGTTTTCCCTGGGGAACCAATGAATTTACTAAGTTTACTTTCAGAGATTAGTGAGGGGCTACTGAGGTATAAGGAAGACCTGAGAGTACTTGCACTGGAAAGCCTTTACCCAGCATGGATGTTGACTTTTCTATAACCTCATGGATCAAGCCTTCTCTTCCTAGCCTTCCCCAGATTACATACTTTAGTCCTCCCCAAGTCCAGGGAACCATGTGTAATTAGTGTAAATTACATACACTTGGCTGGGAAGAGAGGCTGGATATTCAGGTGGGGGTCTAATGACGCTGCTTACCCTCATTCAATTAAAGAATATGATAGTACACAAGTCCAATAATGATATTTTTCAAGTAGACACAGTTGAAGTCATGAAGATAACAATTCTTTGGCTCAGAAGAGAGTGCTTTGCAGTACCATCTTATTAAAAGAACATGGAATTCAAATTACATACATAAGATAATGTAATGAGTTAATATTACCTGTGTACACACTGTGTTTTATAAGTTCCTGGGTAAACCTTATAGAAAACACAAAACAGATAAAAATCCTTTTTTACTGTATGTAGTTCAGAGTGTAGTCTACCAAAACCTTACTTTAGGTTTTGAAGGAGTATAAACCCTAGGTAGAAAGAAGCAACTGGTACATAGCAAAACATTGTCAAATTGAAGTTCGCAATATCCAGGATAATCAGTTAAGGAAAACTGTGATGCTTTAGTTATCAACAGAGAATTCTAGTCAGCGTGTCCTCTGTATCCTCTCCACTGACTGTGAACTGTCCTTTTTAAGAAAATCTGTCCTGTTGGTTTTTTTCATTAAGTAGTTAAATTTATCATTGTATTTACTGTCGTTATTGTTGTAACAAAATAGAGAATTCCATTTTCTACTTTTACTGTAGACATTTTATACTACATATTATTTTTTGAAATTAAAGTAAACGTTTTTACCCTTAGTTGTTTTTGTCAAGTATTCTGTCATGGCAACTATAAAACTAATTAGGAAAAGAGCTTTAACAAAAATTTTGTTAATGGTCTAATGTTTCATCCCCCCTTTATCAGTGTATATATTTAATGTTTTGAATATTGTAATTGTTGCTGTTATAAAAAGTTGTGATGGACAATAGTTTTGTGGCCAGGAGTGGTGGTGCATGCTTTTATCCCTAGCTGTTAGAAGGCAGAGGCTGGGATATCTCTGAGATTCAGGCCAGCATGGCCTATGTAGGGAGTTTCAGGTCAGCTGGAGCTAAAGGGAGATCCTATCTCAAAAAAAAAAAAAAAAGTTGTGGTGGCATTTAGGTATCTAAATATGCTATTCCATCTTTTCCAAAATTGATAGATAATGATGGGGATGTGGTTATTTTCATGACATTTTGACTGAGCCACAGGATGGTTAGCTATATGGTTGAACAATATTTTGGGTGTTTATGTTGGAATATTTCTAGATTAGATTAACATTTTCTATTTTCTTTTGAGATTGAGTCTCAGGTAATCCAAGCTGGCCTCCAACTTGCTATGTAGCCACAGATGGCCTTGAGTTTTTGATCCTCTTGCCTCCACTCCTGAATGAAGGAATTACATGCATGTACCATGCTTAGTTACTAAGTGCTGGGGATCAAACTCAGAGCTTTCTGTATTCTAGACACACACTCCTATCAACTGAGCTATATCCCAACCCAGATCTACCTGATATAGGTGATTCTCATCTAATCAATTTAAAGTCTAAGTAGAACATAAGGACTGAGTCTCTCCTAGATAATAGGAAATTTCTTCTTTGGGGACAAGGATTGGACCTACACCATGTTCCTCTAAGGTCTTTCCCTAACTGATTGGCTACCTGTCTTTAACTTGTTATTCTCGAAGACTGCATTAGTCATTCCTTGGGATTTAGCTTTTCCTGACTATTTGTATCTCCTGTTAAGTCTGCTTCCTTGGAGGCCTCTGGTTAATACAGGGTTTTGGGGACCTATGAGGCTGAACTTTGCTTTACAGCCTCTGAATCATACACTGATTATTAACTAGTGTTATTATCCAAGCTGTCTCTGTATTCTTGCTTTAATCTTTATTGATTCACTTTATTTACTGCAAAGGTTATGATTTCCCCTATCTGCTTCATGTTAGAATGGCAACGTGCTTTGTGAGGACTGAGAATGGCAGTGCAGGGAGCTTACAACGTTCATGACTTTATTTTACTAAACCACTTTGAACTCAGCTGTGTAAGAAATGAAATTAGTAAAAGAAAACATTTGAAAGCTTTGGGAAAAATGAAAACCAATCTTATCACTACTTTCATCTTTCCTTCTCAAATTCTTTTGAGAGAAAAGCAGTGTTCTTTTCTGTTTTCTAGGTTTTTCTTCTATTACTTCCAGAAAGTTCTTGTGATGCAGAAAGGCTGAGGAGTTTGGATATGATGGATTTGGGATAACTTTATCCTCATGATTAAGGAGTACAAGCTGAAGCATTACCTTTTGTTTTTAAAATAATTTTCCTAAATTCATTTATTCATTCATCAAATACATATGAGTAATAACTATAAGCCAGGTATTATTCTTAGAGCTATAGATGCAACAATGAACAGAAGAATGATGATTGTCCTGTGTATGTTATATCACATTGGTACAAAAAGGACATTAAAATAAATTAGTCATATTCCTTTTATGCTCTTAAGGAATTTTAATCCTCGGTTCTATTTTGTTTTATCCAAACTCTCGGGTATCCATTGAATTCTCAGAGTGCTAAATGTCTGACAGGCTTTGTTGAAGTTATGCAAAGTCAAAGAAACATCTAGAATGTTCTCTACCCCAGAGACCTTTCAATCTGTGGAATGCCAAGCTTCCCATAATAACATACACATCTGTCAGAAATTCTGAAGAGGAATAGGCCAGGAGAATTTGTGAAGGATGAGTCACTGAGACCCTGTAAAGGGGGTTGAAGAGATGTCTCAGCAGTTAAGAGCATTGGCTGTTTTTTCAGAGGAACCAGGTTGGGTTTCCAGCACCCACATAGAGACTCACAACTATTTATAATGCCAGTTACAGGGTATGCAAAGCCTTCTTCTAGCCTCCTCAGACGGTAGGCACTTACATGGTGCAAGTACACAAATACAGGCGAAACACTCATACACATAAACATTAAAATAAGTTAAACTTTCTTAAAGGACCTTGTAAAGGAAAGTGTCATTTGAGTTGACATGGAAGATAACCTTAAAGTTCTGACAAGGCTTGGAGAAAAGACAATGATGGGCTGTGATACAGGAACACAAAATGTGTAAATACCATTGCAGTCTGAAGACAAGGGAGAAGACTGGGTTTTAAAAAATAACAAGCAATTTATGGTATGTTGTGGAGATAAGCCTGTACTCAATAGGATAGACCAAATAGCTGAGAAATTTGGATGCATACTAAACATCAAGACTGCCAAAAGCTGACTTAGCCTACTTCCAGGAAGTAATTCTGGCCAAATTCTGTGGCTGTTTGTGTATTTGGGATAGAGAATAGAAAAGTAGAGTATTTCTTTTTTTTTCACTTAAAAAAAATCTTTATTGAGAATGTCATACATGCAAATAAGGTATTTTGTTCAAAGCCACGCCCACTTCCTTCTCTCCAGCACCTCCCATATCTCCCCTTCACTTTGTTCTGGCGACTTCATGTACTCCTTCCTTCCTTCCTTCCTTCCTTCCTTCCTACTTCATGCACTCTTTCTCTTTCTTTCTTTCTTTCTTTCTTTCTTTCTTTTTCTTTCTTCCTTTCTTTTTTTCTAATGGGGCTTTTTGCTACTCTAACATTCCCACATCTGAAAAGGTAACCCTAAAATCTTTTAAGGATTAGATAAGAGCTCCAAAATACTTTTGACATTTTTGGCCTTTGGAACAGAGTATGTTGCTAAGAGGCCCATGGACATTTTCACTTTTATGCAAGAAACTGGCTACTTTTCCTCAGGATCTTTTTTCCTAATTGCCTAGTCAATTCCTACCTCCTATTCTTATCACACCACCCTCTGAAGAGGTTACCCAAATTGCCAGTGGGGAATAGGGATGCAGACCACTCTAGCTTCTTCCATGCTGAACAGGGATGCAGGGTGAGGCAATTGGGTAACCCTTTCAGTGAGTCTATCTAAAAGACTCCCAAATCACATAACTCTTATATGTAGAGAGAAAAGAAAGTCTTTGACTGGTGAATAGGAGAAGTGAAGGAAAGGTAAAGGCAAGATTAATTAGCACAACAAGTTCTGGACAGGGAACTAGAAAAAAGTCAGAACAGGGCAAATTTCAAATGCTCATATCAGAGTCCACTGGGATTTCTTGATGAGAGCTTCCAAAAGCATCCCTCAGTTGGGTTCCTCCTCATTTTTCTTTGTCTGCCAAGGCTGGACTCGAGGCTGATGGAGTCAGGATTTGTTTTCAGATGCTTTCATAGCTGTTGAAATGGTCAGAATCAGTGTCAGTTCCCTCTCAAAGACTTCTAGATAGAGGGACAAAACAAATTTATCCATCATTTTAGAGCAATAGTGGGTTATCTCCCTTAGCTACAGGTGGGCATAGTATTGCAAACCAGGATTTGAAGTCTTACATCTGAACAGCACTTTCTGAGTAGAAACAAAATTATCAATGAGAAATAATTGTCTAAATAACATTTTATATGGACTTAAGCCTAATGTCTGGGAAGTGTAATCCTTTGAACTCTTAAAGAAATACTGCAGAGGTCAGAAGAGGGCTTTGGATTCCCCCTGGAACTGGGTGCTGGGAATCGAACCTGGGTCCTCTGCAAGAGCAGTCAGTGATCTTACCTGCTGAGCCATCTCTCCAACCCCATTTTATTTTCTTAAGAAACGGGTAGATAACTCAAACGTCCTGCTCAACCATGGCTGGCTTCAATTGAATGCATGGAGGAAATGGTTCCTCTGAGTTGACCCTCCTCTTTGTAGACTGGACACTAGTTCAAGTCTATCTGATGGGGTCTCCATGGCCTCCCTGAACAGGACAGGTGACTCACCACAGTTACAGGACATTTCGAGAGATGTTCCATAGTCCCATGGAACTTAGTCAACCTTGGAGGGAAAGGCACAAAGACTGTGCTTTTAGTCCCTCTGACCAGATTAGTATAGACCTCAAAGTATGGCTGTTAAACATCCAAGGAGGTTAGTTCCATCAGTCTGGTACTTTTAATTACCATGTGCTATATAAATAAAACTTGGGCAAAAACCAAACATTCTCAGATAAACCTTGAATAGACATATATTTTGTTCCTTAAACTAGTTGACTAAACTATGACCTTAGAAATTTTAAGATTGTGTGTATATTATTTTTGTCTCATCCCTTATATATCATAACAGACCTACACATCACTTGCTTAGGCTTTCCCATTTTTTCCTGTCTACTTTGGAAAATATCTCCATTCCCATATCCTTTTAACATATTTTATATTCTCATTTTCTTTTTTTTAAATAATTATGAGATATAACAGCACTAACGAATTTTCTATCTGTTGTGAG
>NW_008336076.1:3048687-3051376 GCF_000622305.1 Nannospalax galili | reverse complement strand
CCCAGTAAAACTTTAATCACTTGCTTTGGCTTTCTCATTTTTTCTATTTTGGAAAATATCTCCATTCCCATATCCTTTTAATATCTTTTACATTCTCATTTTCTTTTTTAATAATTATGAGACATGATAACATTAACAAATAAATTTTCCATCTTTTGTGAGAATTCTTATACTGGGGATACTAAGTAATGCTTATCCCCTTTTAAAGTTCTAGTGTCAAACCAATGTTTGATTAAAGTTTTCCTGGGGAACCATTCAATTTACTGAGCTTACTTACAAAGATGACTGAGGTGTTGCTGAGGTGTATGAGTGACCTTGGGGTATGCACACAGGAAAGCCTTTACCCAGCATATATCAAGCCTTTTCTTCCTAGCCTTCCCCAGATTATATACTTTAGTCCTCACCAAATCCAGGATACCATATGTGATTAGGGCCAAATTATATACAGTTAGCTGGGAAGAGTGGCTGGAAAATCTGGTGAGGGTCCACTGACCCTGCTTGCCCCTCCTTTAATGCAGGAGCACAATCATCAACAAGCCCAATTGTGACAATGTTTAGCAAGCAGGCACAGCTCAAGTCGTGATGATGGTAGTTATTTCACACAGAAGAGACTTCTGTACAGCATCATCTTATTAAAAGAACACGGAATATAAGAGGATTTGGTGCTAGGATCCACAAATGAAGGAGAACATTAATCTTTTGTTTTTCTGATTCTGTTACTTCACTTAGTGTAACAGTTTCTAGATGCATCCATTTACCTGCAAATTTCATTATTTCATTTTTCCTTACCACTGAATAGAACTGCATTGTGTAAATATACCACATTTTTGTTAACCACTCAGTGAGGGGCACTTAGGTTGCTTCCATCTCTTAGCTATTGTGAAAAGAACAGCAACAAATTTGGTTGGACAAGTGGCTCTACAATAGGATGAGCCC
This sequence comes from Nannospalax galili, assembly GCF_000622305.1. Lineage (NCBI taxonomy): Eukaryota > Metazoa > Chordata > Mammalia > Rodentia > Spalacidae > Nannospalax > Nannospalax galili. Next base: position 3,050,440 of record NW_008336076.1, on the reverse strand, counting down.
TTTGGATACATGTCAAGGAGTGGTATAACTGGGTCATATGGTAGGTTTATTTTTAGATATTTAAGAGTTCTCAAAGAAATAATGGTCAGGATTCATCAGTGTAGCGGCTCTGATCTCAGCAGACTGCCAGAGAATGCCAAGTTCTGAACTCCCTCGGGCCTCCCACTGGCAGAGGGCCTGAGTATGTGGGGGACTGCCTGAGAGCACTGGATCCTGCCTCCACATGGTGGTGAGCTTCCTCTAACTCTACCATACCCATCCCCCTACAGGGGATTTCATGAGGCCCCTCTCAAGGCCCCAGGGCAGATCTGGCTTTGGTAGGCTAAGGCTGAGATCCTAGCATACAGCCTGAGAGGGTGAGTTTTAATCTCCATTGGTGTAGCAGCTCTAATCTCAGCAGAACCCCAGAGAGTGCCAAGTTCTGGCCTCCTTCTGTCCTCCCTCTGGCATAGGGGTTGAGAACAGGGGGGACTGCTTGAGAGCACCCTGATCCTACCTCCATGTGGTGAAGGAAGCCTAAGTATACCTGACTGGAACCTGAATTGGGCTTCTGTGGGTGCTCCTGAATAGCTGATCCGAAGCCATCAGTTCCCTCCAAATTAAACCTGAGAGAACCTGAACCCTATACCAACCAGTTTTACATATCCAATAAAGAAAGGATCTAGGCACCCCAATAATACAAACAGAAGCATACTTCAACTTAACTATGATCCCAGAATCATAAACAACAACAGAAATTCACATGCCAAAATCCCAACAAAAGAATAATAAAATGGAAAGCCAAAACACTATGTCCCCACCAAACTCCACAAATCCCGTAGACGAGTTCTTCAATGATAACTCCCTAGAGATAACCCAGGACACTGAATTTAAAAGAACAATCATAAATACGATCAAGGAATTAAAAGAATTTAAAGAACACATAAAACAAAGAGCTAAAAGAAGATAGGGATAAACTTCTGAATGAATTCACAAAAGGGATAGAAACATTGAAGAAAACTCAGGCAGAAATGAAGAAGGAAGTGCAAAACTCAATAAGCCAACTTGAAGCAACAGGGGACAGTCTCACCACTAGAATGAATGAAATTGAAAACAGAATGTCAACACTGGAGGATAAAGTTGAAGAATTGGACCACTTAAGCAAAGATTATGGAAAATGTAAAAAAACACAGGAAAAATAAATAAATAAAAAAACACAGGAATGGAATATGCAAGAGATGTGGGACACCATGGAAAGACCAAATCTATGTACGGATCATAGAAATATAGGAAGGAGAAGAATTTCAGGTTAATGGTGTTGACCAGATCTTAAACAGGATTGTAGAAGAGAATTTCCCAAAATTAAGGAAGGACATCCCCATAGAAATGTAGGAAGCATATAGAACACCAAATAGACAGGATCAGAAAAGAAACTCCCCATGACATATCATAATAAAAACACTAAGTGTGCAGAACAAAGAGAGAATACTGAAAGCAGCAAAAGGAAAACAGTAAGTCACATACAAAGGAAAGCCCATCAGAATTACAGCTAACTTATCAATGCAAACTATGAAATCCAGAAGAGCCTGGACCAAGGTATTTCCAGTTCTACATGACAGTAAATGCCAGCCCAGAATATTTTACTCAGCAAAAATATCTATTGTAGTTGAGGGGGAAAGAAAACTCTTCCATGACATGAACAGCCTGAAAGAATACATGTCCACAAAACCAGCCCTTCAAAGTCCACTTGGAGCAATACACAGAAAGGAGAAAG
>NW_008336076.1:3047859-3048671 GCF_000622305.1 Nannospalax galili | reverse complement strand
TGTCAGAAATTAGACAGAGAACACAAACAGCAATCAAAATGATGGCAACCAATACACATCTTTCAATAATAACCTTAAATATCAATGGACAGAACTCCCTTCAAAAGTCACAGGCTAAGTGAATAGATAAAGAAACAAAATCCATCTCTTTGCTGTCTGCAAGACACCCATCTCACCTTCAAGGACAGGCACTGCCTTAAGGTAAAAGGATGGAAAAGAATATTCCAAGCAAATGGCACTAAGAAACAAGCAGGAGTTGCAATTCTAATTTCTGACAAAATAGACTTCAAAGTAAAACTAATCAGAAGAGATAAGGAGGGTCACTTCATTCTGATCAAAAGAAGAGTTAACCAAGAAGATATTACAATCCTTAATTGTGCACCAAACTCTGATGCACCCAAATTCATAAAAACAACACCACAGGACTTTAAGACACAGATTAACCCCAACTCAGTAATAGTAGGGGACTTCAATACCCCACTGTCTCCACTAGACAGCTCAACTGGACAAAGAATAAACAGAGAGACGTCTGAATTAAATGATACCATACATCAAATGGACCTAACAGACATCTTTCGAATATTCCACCCAAGCACCAAAGAATATATTTTGTACTCAGCACCCCATGGAACTTTTTCAAAAATTGATCACATACTGGACCACAAAACAAACCTCAACAAAGACAAAAAAAATTGAAATAATCCCATTCATTCTATTGGACCACAATGCAATTAAGCTCAAAATCAACACTGGACAAAGCCCTAGTCACTACATGAACACATGGAGATTAAACAACACACTCCTGAATGATG
>NW_008336076.1:3007721-3047727 GCF_000622305.1 Nannospalax galili | reverse complement strand
TCAGAAGGGGGAATGTTAGAGTAGCCAAAAGCCCCATAAAAATAAATAAATAAATAAATAAATAAATAAATAAATAAATAAATAAAAGAAGAATAAAAAAAAGGAATACTGGTCAGTATTTTCCTTCTGTTGTAGTATTTTTGCTGGTTTTAATATCAGAAATGCTGACTCTTTTTAGAACAGTTCCCTCTTGTCAAGGTTTTTGGGGAAGATTTAAGGATTGGTGATAATTCTTGGAATGTTTAAAATTCACCCATGAATCCATTTGGCCTAAGACTTTTCTTTGTTGGAAGGTTTTTTTTTATTTTAATTAATTAATTTATTTTTATTGAGTCAGTGCTCTTACTAGTTATAGATGTTCTCAGAATTTCTGTTTCCTTATGATTCAAGTTTAGTATGTTTCTAGGTATTTGTCCATTTCATCAAGTTTTAAGATTTGTTGGTTTACAAAAGATCATGGCTAAGTCTTATGATATGTGTTATCGCTATAAAATCAGTAGTATTGTTGCAATTACTTCTAAAAAATAAAAAAGAGTTCTCCACACTGTTTATTGTTTTCCATGTGGATTACACTAATTTGCAATCCCACCAGCAGTGAATGAGTCTTCCCCTTTCTCCACGTCCTTACCAGCATTTGGTATCATTTGTTCTCTTGATCTTAGCCAGTCTGATTTGGGTAAGGTGAAATCTTAAGGTAGTTTTAATTTGCATTTCCCTAATTACTAACAATGTTGAACACTTTAATTTTTTTCAAGATTTTTTAAAATTTAATAACCACACAATTAAAGAAGCATTTCATTACAGCTTTAACATATTCAGTAACAATTTGGAGAGCAAGGATACACCTCTTTCAAAAGTGGCTATAAATTTTAGAGGTTCACAGTTGAATTGATATAGTTATACAATACTGAACTCAATATAAACCCTGTAAGATATAAAATTGAATGAGTTTTTAACCTTTAAAGAAGATCTCCATTTCATTTTAAAATATGCTGTTTCCTACATTTTTAATGCTACTGTTTGCACATGTGTCTTTAATCTCTATGTATCTGATTATTACTAGTCACAGATAGTTACACTCAGATCCTTGGCAACTGAGTATGGCTCTAAAGTCATCAGGTAGATTTCATTGGTAATGTTTATCACCTCTACTAATTAACATGAAGTAAATTTTTATGCTTTCTCCTCAAATATGTCTTTAAAAAAATTGGTGTGTATATCATAAAGAATATCCCAAACAATCTTATTCACCTATATACCCACTTCCCAAATGGCACCCTCTCATAGCCTCCCACAACACTGGAGCCCATATACTCTGTCATCTCTGTTACTGTCCAATGTGTTGTCAGCACCCCCAGCCATTCTCCAGTGCTTGTCCACCTGCTGAATCTAGTCAGCCTATCTTGAGATCCTTGTTTTAGGAAGATCAGCTGTTCCTCATCTAGCAGCAATCAGTTGTCAATATTCCTTTAGCTAAGATTGGGGTCTGCTGTTCATTTTCCCAGTTCTATGCTGGGTTGCTGTCTGGGAGTCTTTTGGGCCACACTGGCTAATAACTGAAAGGAAGGTATCTCCTGTCTGGCATTGTTTCTTGTTATGTAGCCTTTAGCTATACATATAGACTCTTAAAAATCATGCTGATCATTGACCCCATTAATCTTTGGTTATACTTTCCTTTTGGGTGTTTAAGACCCTACAATTGGCCCAGATAAACTAATTTATTTTTACTCTGAAGGTCGTTTGAGGGGGTCACACGGGCTTGGGAGGAGCCCCTGGCTCCATTCTTTTACAAGTTCCTTCTATGTGAAGATAAGTCAAAGGTCCTGCTTGACCATGGTGGGCTTCACTTAGAAGCATGGAGGAAATGTTTCCTCTGTGTTGACCCTCTTCTTTGTAGACTGGACACTGGTTCAGGTCAATCTGGTGGGATCTCCACCGCCTCCTGAATCAAGGGGACAGGTGACTCACCACAGTTACAGGACATTTTGGGAGATGCTCATTGTCCCCTGGAACTTAGTCGAACCTAGGAGGAAAAGAGCAAAAAGTGTCCTTTATGTTCCTCTGAGCAAATTAGTATAGGACTCATAGTATGCCTGTTAAACATCCAAGAAGGTTAGTTCCACCAGTCTGGTACTTTTCCAGTTATTACTCCTTTATTTTCCTTCTCTTGTCTTATTGCTCATACAAGAGTTTCAAGCACCATGTTAAAAAGGAGTGGAGATAGTGGACAGCCTTGCCTGGTTCCTGATTTCAATGGGAATGCTTCCAGTTTTTCTCCATTTAGAATGGTGTTGGGTGTGGGTTTGTTATATATGGCTTTAATTATGTTGAGGTATTGTGCTGGATAGCTTTAGTGTCAACTTGACACACCTGGGTTGAGGGAGCCTCAATTGGGGAATTGCCTACACTGGACTTGTCTGTGGCCATGTCTGTGGGGCATTTTCTTGATTGTTGAGTGATGTGGGAGGGCTCAGCCCACTGTGGGTGGTTCCACCTCTGGGCAGGTGGGCCTGTGTTGCATAAGAAAGCAGGCTGAGCAGGGGCCAGGGGAGCAAGCCAGTGACCAGCATTCATCTATGGCCTGTGCTCCAGCTCCTGCCTCCAGGTTCCTGCCCTGAGTTCCTACCTTGGGCTCCCGGATGAACTGTGACCTGGGAGATGTAAGCTAAATAAACCCTTTCCTCCCCAAGTTGGTATTGGTCAGAGTGTTTTGTCACAGCAATGGAGAGACAAACTAGGACAGGTATGTTCCCTCCAGTCCAATTCCCTCTAGGACTTTGAACATAAATGCATACTGAATATTGTCAAGGGCCTTCTCTCCATCTATTGAGATGACCGTGTGGTCCTTGTCTTTGAGCCCATTTATATGATTTACGATGTTTATTGACTTACATATATTGAACCATCCCTGCATCTCTGGAATAAAGCCAACTTGATCATGGTGGATGATCTTTTTGATGTGTGTCTGTATGTGGTTTGTAAGTATTTTGTTGAGAATTTTTGCATCTATGTTCATTAAGGATATGGGTCTATAAGTTTTCTTTTTTGGTTGTTTCTTTACCTGGCTTTGATATTAGATTGATGCTGGCTTCATAGAAGGAATTTGGAAGTTCTCCCTCCATTTCTATCTTTTTGAATAAATTAAGTAGTATCATATGTAGATCCTCTTTAAATGTCTGGTAAAATTGAGCTGTAAATCCATCTGGTCCTGGGCTTTTCTTATTCAGGAGGTTTTTGTATTTCTGTTTCAATTTCCTTATGTCTTATGGGTCTATTTAAACTGTTAATCTCTTCTTGGTTTAATTTTGGTCATTCCCATGTTTTTAGATACCTGTCCATTTGTTTTAGGTTTTCAAATTTAGTAGCATATAGGTTTTAAAGTATTCCCTTATAATATTCTGGATCTTTATGGTGTCTGTTGTGATGTTTCCCCTTTCATCTCGTATTTTGTTGATTTTGTGTTATTTGTTTCTTTTGGTTAACTGAGCTAGTGGTCTATCAATCTAGTTTATCTTTTCAAAGAACCAGCTCTTTGATTCGTTGATTCTTTGTATTGTTCTCTTTGTTTCTATTTCATCAATTTCTGCTCTGAGTTTTGTTATTTCTTCTCATCTATTAGGTTTGGGCTTGGTTTGTTCTTGGCTTTCCAGAGTTTTGAGTTGTACTGTTAAATCATTTACATGTGCTCTTTCTGATTTTTTAATGTAGGCACTAAGAGCTGTAAACCTCCCTCTTAGGACTGCTCCTAGGGTGTCCCAGAGGCTTTGTTGTATGTGTTCTCATTTTCATTTTGTTCCATGAATACTTTTATTTCTTTCTTAATTTCTTCTTTGACCCATTCATGATTCACGAGTGTGTTGTTTAATCTCCATGAGTACATGCACTTACTAGAGCTTCTTTTGCTGTTGATTATGAGCTTAGATTAGATACTGGTGTGCGTAACACAAACTCAGTAAACAAGCCTGCAACAGCTCAATGTACATAATAGACAAACAGCTCCCAACATAAAGTCATCAAGTAGTTTTCAGTGGTAATGTTTATCACCTCTACTAATTAACATGACATAAATTTTTATACTTTCTCCTCAAATTCATTTTTTAATTTGTTGATTTTTTCCAGTTGATTATTTATTTAATAACCACATACTTAGAAGAAGCATTACATTACAACAGCATTGATATATTCAATAACAATTTTCTGAGCTAAGATGCATCTTTTTCAAAATTGGCGGTAATTTTTAGGTTTACAGTTGAATTATTACAGTTGTACAATATTGTACTCAGTATAAACCCTATGAGACATAAAATTAAATGAGGTTTTAACCTTTAAAAAAGATATCCATTTCATTATTAAAATACACAATTTCATGCAGAAAAATTCATTTTTAATGCAATTTTCATTAAGATGTTTGCACATGTGTTTCTAATCTCTATATATCTGATTATTACTAGTCACGGTTACTTTCTGAGCTCTTTAGCATCTGAGCATGGATATAAAGTCATCAGGTAGATTTCAATGGTAATGTTTTTCACATCTACTAATTATTAAGGGGCATATTTTTATGCTTTGGAGAATTATCATTTTTTAATCATTATTATGTGAAAGAGATGTACTCTTGGTCTGGAGTGTGTCACTGAATATGTTAAAGCTGTAGTGAAATGCTTTTTCTAATCATGTAGTTATTAAAAATTTAAGAAAATGATTAAAAAATAATAATTCTGTCTGATTTTTTAATGTAGGCACTCAGTGCTATAAACTTTCCTCTAAGGACTTCTTTCAACATGTCCCAGAGCTTTGGTTGTGTTGTATTGTCCTTTTCATTTAGTGCCCAGAAAACTTTTATTTCTTTCTTAATTTCTCCTTTGACCCATTGATCTTTCAGCAGTGTGTTGTTTGGTCTCCATGTGTTCATGTGGTTACTAAGGTTTCTTCAAGTGTTGATTTTAAACTTTATTGCATTGTGGTCTGATAGAATGTATGGAATAATTTCAATCTTTTTGGATTTGTTGAGGTTTGTTTTGTGCCCCATTATATTGCTGATTTTGAAGAAGGTTCCATTGGGCACTGAATAGAAAGTACATTCTTTGGTTCTTGGGTGGAATATTCAGTAGATGTATGTTAGGTCCATTTGATACATGGTATTGTTTAATTCAGATGTCTCTCTGTTAATTCTCTGTCCTGTTCATCTATCTAGTGGAGACAATGGGGTATTGAAGTCCCCGACTGTTAATAAGTTGGGATTAATCTGGGTCTTAATGTCCTGCAGTACTGTTTTTATGAAGTTGGGTGCACGAGAGTTTGGTGAATATGTGTTCATGATTATAACATCTTCTTGGTTTATTGTTCCTTTGATCAAAGTGAAGTGGCCCTCTTTATCTCTTCTGATTAGTTTTAGTTTAAAGTCTATTTTATCAGATATTAGAATTGCAACACCTGCTTTTTTCTTTGTTTGCTGTATTTTTTTTCCATCCTTTCACCTTAAGGTAGTGCATGTCCTTGAAAGTGAGATGAGTTTCTTGCAGACAACAAAAAGTTGGGTTTTCTTTCTTTATCCATTCAACTAGTTTGTATCTTTTGACTGGGGAGTTCAGTCCATTGATATTTAAAGTTATTAATGAAAGATATGTATTGAATCCTCTCCTTTTTATATCTGTTCACATTCTTGATATAGCTGTGCATGTCCACAGTTATACCTTCAATGAATTTCTTTCCGTCACCCCTTGTGTATAGTCATTCTTTTCTTCAGCTCTTTGTATTGCTTCAAGAACTCTCTGAAGGGCTGATTTTGTGGACTTAAATTCTTTCAGTCTATTTCTGTCATGGAAGATTTTTCTTTCCCTTAAACTACAATAGACATTTTGGCTGGGTAAAGTAACCTAGGTTCGCATCTGTGGTCATTTAGAACTGGGAATACTTTGGTCCAGGCTCTTCTGGCTTTCATGGTTTGCACTGAAAAGTCAGCTGTAATCCTGATGGGTTTTCCTTTATATATAACTTGTTGTTTTTCTTTTGCAGCTTTGAGTATTGTTTCCTTGTTCTGAACGTTTAGTGTTTTTACTATGATGTGCCATTGAGAGTTTCTTTTCTGGTCCTATTTGGTATTCTATATGCTTCTTGTATTTGTATAGGCATGTATTTCTTTAATTTTGGGAAATTTTCTTCTACATTCCTGTTGAAGATCTGGTCCATGCCAGTATCTTCAGATTCTTGTCCTTCCTGTATTCCTGTGATTAGTAAGTTTGGTTTTTTTTATGGTGTCACACAATTCCTGCATATTTCATTCTTGTCTTTTCTTAAAGTTATCATAATCTTTGCTTGAGTGGTCTAATTCATCCACTTTATCTTCCAGTCTTGATACTCTTTTTTCCATTTCATTCATCCTATTGGTGAGGCTTTCTCCTGTTGTTTCTAACTGGCTTATTGAATGTTTCACTTCGTTCTTTATTTCAGCCTGTTTTCAATATTTCTAACTCTTTTCTGAATTCATTCAGAAGTTTATCCCTATTTTCCTTCAGTTCTTTGAGTTCTTTTTTTTTTTTTTGTTCTTTAAATTCACTGAATTCTTTTATCATGTTTATAACTGTTCTTTTGAGTTCCATGTCCTGTGTTATATCTGGGGAGTTCTCATTGTTCTCCTCTAGAGGACTATTGGTAGTTGATGGGGATATATTATTTTTCATATTATTTTTTTTCTGTGACTTTGATTTGAGAATTTCTTTTGTAGTTTCTGATTCTTGTGTGAGACTCAAGCCTTCCTTTTTTGAGTTTAGATCTGCTTCTTTTTGTGCCTTTGTGGTTTACTTGTTGGGCATGAAAAGCTGGTTTGTCTGGGCTTCAGGTTCTTTCTTTTGATTTTATATTGGTGTGGCCTAATTGCTTTTTTCTTCAGGAGGTCACACAGATGCCAAGTGAGATGAGGCTCAGATGCTCTCAGGCTTTCTCCCAATGTCTGGATCTCTCCAGGAAAGGGGCTGCCCTCAGGAATTTGGGGGCTGGGCTGGCCTGGGAGCAGGGCCCAGGAAAGATGCTGGTCTCAGGAAGCTGATGGCTGTGCCACCCAGGATGCAAAGGGAGGTGGGAGGGAGCAGGAGGAGGCCCCCAAGGGCTCCTGGGTACTACTGGGAAGAACTGGGTTGGTCTGGATGCAAAGGATCAGGAAGCAGTGGGGATTTTTAGCCTAGAGGTAAGTCCAGGACTCTGAGGTTCCAAGACAAGAAATGGGCCAGTATCCAGGCTAGGAGGGGAGCTTGGAGGGTGAATGAGGCTGGGGGACTCAAGGTATGGTGGGCACTGCTGGACTTACCCAGGAAAGGTGCTAGCACCAGGATGCCCAGAGGCTGTGCAGTCCAGGGGAGTAAAGGGAAGTGAGGGCAGGCCCAGGCCCAGAGGGTTCCTGGGGACCACATGGAGGAACTGGTTTGGTCTGGATGGAAAGGATCAGGAAGCAGTGGTGGCTCTGGGCCAAGAGGTTGGCCCCGATGTCTGGGGTGCCAAGATAAGAAATGGGCCAGTACGTAGGCTAGGAGGAGAGAGGCATCGGGGGAGCTGGGAGGTAAAAGAGATTGGGGGAGTCAAGGTGTGGTGAGTGCTGCTGGACTTACCCAGGAAAGATGCTGGCACCAGGACGATGGAGGCTGTGCAGCCCAGGAAGCAAAGAGAGATGAGGGCGGGACCAGGAAAGGTGCAGGCACCAGAATGCTGAACACTTTTTAAGAGAGTATTTCTACTAGACATCTGTCAAAGAAAGTTTGTTAGAAATCAAGTATCTTAAGAGTTGTACTTCAGTTTCAAGGATAAAGAAGGTAAAGGTTTACACTGGTAAAGAAGCCATTAATATGTTTCTCCTAGGAACAGTGAAGCTCTAGGCAAACCTTGAGTTCAAAATCTTAATCCTCAATGAACTGAACTGACTTAAGGGTCAGCCAAAGAGTTCATGAAGAAAAACCCAAGGAACATGGTTTGATCCACAAAACCATTACATTTAATTTTTTAGCTATCTATGGAATATCTCCTTTATCTCATGTTGAATGCTGTGGGAGAAACAAATTCTAACACATGTTCTTGGCCTCATTAGTTATTTAACACATTTTATTGCACAACTTCTATATGATCAGTATTAATACTCTATTAGGCCTAGAAGGCATCTTGTGATGCTTCCTTAATAAGTCTCTTTGGGAGATAATCTCATGCTGGTCCATCCTATTCTACAGTATTAAGTGTTATGTGAGATGAAATCGGATTTTGTCACTTGTGTTTGTGTTGAAGGAAATAACAACAAATAAATTCACAAACAAGTACTTCTTCCAGTGAAGCCAAACCCTTAATCAAGTTAAGTTAAAAATGCCCAGGCTCTTGCTAATTTTGCTTTGAGGAGTAATGGGTCTTGATTGACTGAGAAGACACTTTTCTGGCTTTGAGCCAGTTCTCACTTCAAGTTCATTTGTAGAAGGCCTAAAGAGGCCATATAGTTAAGTGAATTTCACAGTTCTTTTACAAGATGCTAAGACATCATATTTTAGCTTTTAAATATTTTTCCTATGGAATTACATTTTTCTGTGTGTCAAAATAATGATGAGTATACAGCCAAAAGAGCAAAGGAAAGAACCAACAAGATAGCAGTAGCTTATAAACATTTATTGAGTGCTAGCATAGAGTTCAACGAAATTAGTGGGACCGGAGAGGGGGGTCAAATGAGTTTGACTGACAGGATTTCTTCTGACATATTGAAGATACACTGAATTAAAACAGTTACTATCTACTACATTAATCATATGCCAGACTATGTAAGTGCTTTCTTATATATTATCCTGTTAAATCCTTATGACATTCCTGTAGTGTAGATTATACTATATTATTTTGTAGCTGTGGAGCTATAAATTGGAAAAGTTAACTAAAACATGCAATTATTTACTGACAATAATAGTCTGGTTGAAGAACTCAGCTGTCCGGTCACAATGACTGTAGAAGAAAACTTTTAGAAAGGTAAAAATAACCCCAAACTTTCAGTAGACTTCGTTTTAATAGATAAGGTACTCCCAGTGGCATGAATCTGAGCACATTGTTTACTGCCACTTTGTACTTAACTGGCTCCATACTTTGTTAATTGAACATTGATTTTGTGAAAATCATAACCACTGAAAAATATCACCCTAATCCTAAATGAAAAGAATTAACCGTGTAAAAGATTTATGCTGTATCTAGATTATTTAGCATCTCCAACTCAGTAATATATTCAATTTGAGGTTGTCCATGTTATTTGCTAATGATTGATTTTGCAACAGGTAAAATAATATGTTAATTACTATCAGAGAAAAAATCTTAAGACAACCATAATTCAATATTTGCTTGACCTGCATATTGTACATTTTAAAACAGTGAAAAAAACCTTTCCTTGACATTCTTAGGCAATTGAGGCAAAATAGAATTAAAAAAAAAAAAGAAGACCCAAACTGACTATTCATGCTAAGAATCATTTAGCAATCTAATTTACAGGGAACATAGGATCATTTCCAGAAATGACATGTATCATCTTCCTATGTCAACTATGTCGAATATAATTTTACAGTTGGGGAATCTATGGTATATCGCGATCTGGTTAGGCACAACAACTTGACTCTTTCAGTGTCAGAAAGAGGCAAGCGGTTGCATTCCTCATGGTCTTCTTGGAGAATGCACCTGAGTCAGTCTGCTCTGAGATGACAGCTTTCCTTTTCTAGATATTCTGAAGACCAGTGCTAATCAATGTTATTTTGGAGATGTTTATAAGGTTTCATTTTGACTCCTAGGCTTGTGAGCAGTCTAGTGTGTTATGAAAAATCATGCATTTTTACCAAGTATGATTCCAGACTTACTTTATGATTATAAAAAATCATTGCAAGCATAAATATACAAAATAGATGTGATTTTTATTATTCTTTTGTACATCTCTAGAATCTTTAATTGTCCTTTTACTGGCTCTTCTTTTCTTCCTAAGCCCTGTAAAGACACAGGAAGGAAAAGAAGCAAAACATGCTGCAACAGCTTGAAATGCAGCCACACTGCCTACAAAATCACGATCCATACAGTTTCAGACCTAGAATAACATACAATTAGAAAATCAGAGTCATGAAATAATGTATTTCTTCTGCACAGGAAAGGTGGTACATGAAACAGTGCAGTGCTTGTTTCACTTTTAAAATGCATAACATTCAAATGCTTGAGCAACCTCTAAACTGCTGTCTTCCACGAATCTTCTTTTGCCCTTGTATTATTTTCTCATTTCTTCTCATTCTTCTTCAACACGTCCCAGAACCATACTGGTTAATCTGAATCTTCCTTGGATGGCCATGGTGACAAGAAATGGAGACGGCAATAGCATTATCATCTTTAGGAAAAGATTAAACACAAACCACTTATTTGTAATCAACAGTACATATTATCAGTGTTTTAGTTATTTTTTCTGTGGCTGTAATAAAATACTCTAGCAAAAACAACTTAAGGGAGAAAGAGCAGTTTTTACAGTTGCAGAGAGTTAGAGTCTATGATGGAGGGAAGTCATGGAAACAGGCAGAGCAAGCATGGTGGCAGGAACAGGAACCTGGCTGGTAACATTTTCATCAATACACAGGACACAGAGAGGGAACAGTAAGTGAAATTGTACTACAACACCTCAGATCTACCCTCAGTGACATTCTTACACCAACAAGGCTCCACCTCCTACAGGTTCCATAAGTTTCCCAAATAACACCAGCACTGGGGACCGAATGTTCATACCTCTCACCCTATAATGGACATTCTACATTCAAACCACGACAATCAGAGACTCAGAGAAGAATGCTTCGAAATATACTCATTTACTCATTTGTTCAATATGTACTCTTCAAAGTGCCAAGTATACTGAGCCACATAGGATATAAAAATAAATAAAATGCAGACATGTAATTTCTTCCAGAAAAGAGGTAGTTAAAAATCTAAGATGTTCACATGTTATACAGCATGCAGTAGCACACAGGGAGAGAAACCACTTAGTGGCATGCAATAACTGAGCACCTGAAATGGGCCCCTAAAACTGAATAAGAGAGTTTCTAATAATACTTAGTATTAGTTAATTTATATTCAGGCTTGAATAACCATAAATTTAAATTTGAATAGCTACTATATAGAACAGAATAAATCTAGAAAATCCCAAACAACCAACTTGTGATCTAAGTACAAACAACATCAAACATTTCCAGGGTTCCATGAATTGTACTATATCATGAAGGAAATTTAAAACATACGTTTATGTAGAATAGAAGGACATAGACAGCATATTGACATATTGATCTCAGGAATGAGTCTGAGGGAAAGGGATACCTGATGTTTATCAGGCATATAACATCCATCTTTCACTAATTCCTATAGGTGGGAACTGTCCTCACCCTACAATTAGTGAAACTGAAATTTCAGAATTAATTTGGCCCTCCAAGTTCCCTTGAGTAGTCAGTAGTGACTCCTAGATGTGAACTCAAATCTGCCTAATCCAGATATCAAGATGGTTCTTTTTACTGAGCAACAAAATCAAGGGATTTGAAGGGTAGTAGTGCCATGGCTGGTAGGTTAGGCAAGCACAGGAATAGTTTAGACTTGGTGAATGGGTCTATGAACTAAGCCAGGGAAAAGGGAAATAGTAAAGATTCTAAACTGAAGGAAAAGATTGAAACCAGGTTTTGGGAATCAATGACTAACTCTGATAATGGTAGGCGGGTCATCACAAGAGACAATGCATAAATGAAATAAAAGCTTGGGAAATATGCCTCTTTAGGACTCAGGAAGAAAAGACCCATTAAAAGAACCAGTAAATCTGTTAAAAATGGAAGAAGAATTTTTTAACCTTTAAAAAAGATCTCCATTTCATTTTAGAATATATTGTTCCTTTGTATAACTATAATGATTCAACTGTAAACCTAAAAATTTACAGCCAATTTTGAAAGAGATGCATCTTAGCTCAGGAAATTGTTATTGAATATGTCAATGCTGTTGTAATGAAATGCTTCTTCTAAGTAGGTGGTTAATAAACAAATAATTTTAAAGAAATAATAAATACAATATATTTAAAAATAAAAAAAATGGAAGAAGAAATAATACCAAGAAGTGGTGGCCACTACCCAATGGCATAGAAAGAATAAAGAAGGTGTACATCCAGCATGACAATCAGTGTCTCCTGATGGGAAAGTCAGTGATCTTGAAAAGGGAGAAAGTCCAGCCAGTTAAGAAAGGCTCCTTCAAATAAGATTCATTGCCTTTGCATTCTTGCTCTTTGACTGAGTTTTTAAGGATTCTAAGTTAACCCAAATCTTTTAGAATATAAATCCTGCAGCTTTCATGAAGAAGCATTACACTTTTTCTCCTCATCCCAAGCACCTAGTCTATGGCTGGGCTTCAGAGCACCGAATAAAAATTTGCAGAATGAATGAGTGAGACTAGAATGTGACAGTTTTCTTTTTTATTTATATCTTAACATTTCGGGAAAGGAATATTCATTAATTATTGAACCCTTAGTTACTCAGTATTTTGAATAACATCAAACAAATCTAACAAAAGTAAAATCTTATTTTTGTTCTCAAAGACTTTATAATCTATACTGAAGAGAGGATAAGATGAGCACAGCAAAGATTAATAGATGCCAAGTTGTATGGAACACAGTCCTAACAGCCAGCTGGTTTGCTTCAACCAAATTAACTGTGTTTTGTTTTCCAGAAGTGTATATTGACCTATTTTACTTGTTAATGAAGTTCGCTGGCTCCCACTGACTTCCTTGGGAACTGGGGCCATTACTTTGTTCTAGCAGCTGAATGGATGAAAACTGCCAGAATCCTGTCCTAGCAAGACAGACAGTGTGCATTTTGATTGGATGTTTTTTTTATTATCTCAGCTATTGAATATTTCCAATATTATCTGTGGAGACATGTATTACAAAGGCAAGAAGTCTTGGAAAATCAATTAGTACAACAGAATCAGGAAGTAGTAGTAATGTTAATTGCTTTGAATACAATGATTAATCATGGACTAATCATATATTACCCACAGATATGTGAATGGTATTCCAATACCAACTTTGAACTTCAGCATGAAATTACTCACAATGGATTACTATCTAGCCCTGACTTTGCTGTTAATTAGCTTTATGGCCTTAGTTAAGTCACTTTGCCTCCTAAGTTTATGGTTTTTCTTCCTCTGTGAAATAAATTGGATGAAAAATTATACCAATTAGGATGACTTCTGCTGCAAGTACCAGAGACTTCTTACTCAACTGCTCCCAGAACTAAGGACTCAACATAAAGGGAGACATCTACAAGCTGGACAGTCTTCAGGCAGGGAAAATGAAAACCTTGGCTCCATTTCCTCATGATTCTCTCAGCTATGTCCTTTCCATGGGTGGGTTTCAGGCTGAGTAAAGGGAGACATTATTGCTTTGAATCTTTTGTAAGAATGAAGCATAGCCTCTTCCCAATCTCTCATATAGATTTTCCCTCAAGTTCATATCTTCAGCTGAGTTCAATACACCTGTCTAAACTGGGACCTGCCAAAGAGAACAAGGTAATCACAGCATGCCTGGGTTATATAACTCTTGCTCACTGACTGCAGAGGTGTGCAGCTTTCCATAAACATGTCCCAAAGATTATTTGCACTTAACTAAACTAAGATTCTTTTAGGGAAAAAGAAAGTGACAGTGGTTGTTATATAGCAAATTATGATTCTCCTTTAGCAAATAAAATGCCTGGTTCCTTTTGTTTCTCAGACTCGAACTGCCAATGCTACTAAATATCAGCCATTCATCCTGGATTGGAATGCCACCAACAGGTGGACAATGAAATGTACCATTTGAAGTTCATCCTACCTTTTGTCCTTCCATCCCTTCCCTACTGCTTTAAGAATCTGTAAGAGGAAGGACAGACCAGCTCAGCAGCCTAGAAGTCACTATTGATAATGGTAGAAATCATGAGCTTTAATCCCCACGTCAAACTAAATTGCATTATTCTGGAGTTTTCTTTTCACCAACAACCTATTAGCTGCTGAAGAGAATCCCTGGAGGGCTGGGCGGTTGGATGTGGCTACCTCTGAGGAAGAGCATCTCTAATGTGACTCTAGGCAAGTGTACCTATTGGCAAAGGCAACAAAATAAAATGAGATATTTCAGTCAGTCCTGTGAACTCAATGTAGTCTCATCAAGTTGCAGATTCAGAGAGGATTGATGAGGGTATAGATGAAGTAGAGGGAAATCAGCATAATAACCAGCAACTTTCTATGGTTTCTTTCCTCTGTAGATTGAAATTATATTTGTTGATTTGTACTGTAACCCACTTATGATTTATTTCTGAACATAATCTAGATCTATCATATTAAGTCTAAGGAAAAATTCATTAAATAAAAAATTGATTTTCTAACCAATTATCATGACTTAGATTTTTATCAGCAACTAGTACCAGTCCATTGGCCCAGGAACTCCTTTATACTTGCTAGGATGAATTCAGGAGGAAGCACAAAGCAGTTTCTTGATAAAGTCTTCTTCAAATGGTAGTCTGCTCCTCTAAGAAATATCTGCATCCTTCTGTTAGGGACATGAACCTTATATTCCACTTCTTGTACACATGTGGACTTTAGAACAGCTCCTCACAGAATGCACTTCAGTGTGAGAAGAAATTAGTAACACATAGCTATTCAAGGTTCTACATATTTTGAATCATGATTGTAGAAAATTGATGATTGACCTATGACTTCCTTTAGCACAAATTTATGGTTGGATAAGGAATCATGAAATTTGAAGATGTGGAAAAATTATTCCTAAAGTATCATAAAATGAGTCAACTTTATGCGACCTGGATAATTTTCATATCCTGAGTGATTTATTACTTGATTTCCTCATTAAAAAAAATTCTTTTAAGCCAGGTGTGGTGGCATGCGCCTGTAGTCTCAGCACTCGGGAGGCAGAGACAGGCAGATCTCTGTGAGTTCAAGGCCAGTCTGGTCTACATAGTGAGTTCCAGACAGCTGGGGCTACAGGGAGACCCTGTCTCAAAAAGACCAAAAAAAAAAAAAAAATTATTTCACATTGAAAAGTTGTGTTTTTGTTGTTTCTTTTTTTTTGTTTTTGAATCTCCTTTAGTGGCTAAGTGGGTATAGTTTCTATTGAAAGGAGTTGCTTTGGTGTTATACTGTTAGTATCTGTAACACCATGACTTGCCTTCAGATCATATGCTTTGAATTCAGACCAGCCTCAATGCTATTGTTCATTTTATTCCAACATACTTTATAAAGACAGTAACACATTAACTTTTAACAATGAATTACTTTTGTAACTTAGAGTGAATAAACAATCTCTTTCATATTTATCCAAATATTTTTCTTTTTCATTAATGTTTTCAGGTATACTCTTATTTTCAATATGCCTAAGAAACTTTCTTCAGTTTATTTAATTTTTTTTGTAATTCAGGTATGGAGATAACGCATTTCTTCCAATCTTGGTTGTCTTAAAATAACTATTTCATTTCTCTCACTTTTTTTTGTCCATGTAGAGTGTGTGGTTTGTGTAATGTGTGTGTGTGTGTGTGTGTGTGTGTGTGTGTGTGTGTGTGTGTGTGTGGTGTGCTTGAATATGCGTGGGCACATGACCAGAGGTTGAAGTGAGTGTGTTCCTCAATCACTGTCTACTTGATTTACTGAGGCAAGGTCTCTTGCTAAATCTGGCACTTGGAATTTGGCTAGTCTGGTCTATGCAATCAGTTTATCCCAGGAACCTTCCACGCCTAACCCTGCTTCTCAAGCTTTGAGATTATAGGCAAGCCACCAAGCCTGCCCTGCTTTTAGGTGGGTTCTGGTATCCAAACTCTGGTTCTCATACCTGCACAGCACTGGATCCACTGAGTCATCTCTCCGGCTCTTGCTTTTAATTTTAAGATATTTCGAGAAGCGTAGAATTCCACATTGACGTGTCGTATATTTTTTCCTTCTATTTTTCAAAGGTATTTTTCTGTCTTCTGGACTGCATTGTTTATGGAAACAAATTTGTTCATGCTTTTATTTTTTCTTTTCTGTATATAATGCCTCTCTCTTTCCTGGTCATTTTTAAGAAATTTTCTCTTTGTTGGTTGTTTTAAGTCATTTAATTAGAGTATGCATAAGTAGAGTTTTGCTTATGATTCTCGTCCTTAGAGTTTGTGAAGCTTTTGGGGGTCTGTAGGCTTATCATTTGCATGAAGCTGAAAAATAATGAACTATAATTTCTTCAAATATATAATTTCTTTGAATTATATTTGTATCAGCTGTTTGAAATTGTCCCACAACCCATTAATGCTCTCTATTCATCCTTGCCCCCTCCTCTAGTATTTACCATTTGTTTTTATATTGAAGTCTCTCTTTTGCTATGTGATTAAGGTCACTGATCTTTTCTAGTTCAGTGTTTAATCTACTGAAATTATAACCACATTTTTGTCAGAGGTTGCATTTTTTTATCTCTAGAAATTTTATTTCAGTCTCTCTTTTTTAATCACTGATGTCCTGCTCCCATTTTCCTTCCCCCTTAATACATGCATATAGTTGTAACAGCTGTTTTAAAGTCCTTATATACTAACTGCATCATTTCTGTTTCTGTTTCTATTCATTGATTTTGGAAACTACTGTGTGTCATATTTTCCTGTTTCTTTACTGGTCAGGCATGATTTGATTAGAGAGAGAAATTATGAATTTTATTTAATATTTATTTTTATAGCTCTAAATATTCTTGACCTTTGTTAAAAACTCAACTAGGTTGTTTAGAAACAGCTCACTTGCGACCAGAACGGCCTGGAATCTAAGGCTAATTCTCTTCCAGTACTGAGGCTAAACCTTTCTGCGGCCTCTGCTTGGTGCCTTGTGAGTTATGAGGATTGTCACTTGTCTCTGTGGGAAAATGAACCAATTCCTGCTCTGTGTGTGTTTCAAGGATTTTTCCCTTTACTGCTTTTAGATCATTTTAACTCCTCTATTCACATTCATGAACTGTTTGTGTTTGCAGTCTGTAGCTTCAGGGGAAACTTCTGGAGACATCTTCTTCCCTCTGTATCCCTCTTCTGTCCTTTAACCCCCCTTTCTTCCATTCTCCATCCTGCCCTCAATCTTCCTCTCTCTCCTATTCCTTCCTCTCTCCTCTCTCTCTTGTATTTTGCCTCATACACTGTAGCCACCATGTATTCCTGTCTTTTCCATTTCAGGAGGCTATTAAGCTTCACTTAAAATCCTCTCCCTGAATTACAGCTCAGAACCTCTTCCAAGGTCATAGTGTGGCATGGTCAATAGGACTTACCTTTCTCCTTTTCTCTGTGTCCATTTTTCTGCACTGCCTGCTATCCAGTGTCCACAAACTTTTTTCCTATACTGACTTCCTTCTAACCTTTCTTTCCTTGGTAAGAATGTAGATACGATACTTGTTACTCACTTTAGAAATAGAAGTTGCTGAATGATTTCTTGATGAACAAGATCTGTACACCAAGAGCTATTTGTTTCCATTGAAAAATTCTTTTCCCTTTTTTATTCTAGTAAGTGCTTCTGCAATATATTTTTTGATGTAAACTTGACAAACTGCCAGCATTCTCCATTTGCTATGCACTTACGGCTTGATTCTTCTCCTCTTTATGAATTCTTTCCTTGTTAATCTACAGCCAGTTGATCACACTTGGCTTCCTACTTTCAAATCATCATGTTTCTTTGTATACTCATGTATTTTGGCTCAAGTGCTTTTTAACCACCTTCACCTCCTGCGAGTTCTTCAACAAAACCCCACAGGCAAAGTGTTTTCATACTTTATACCTAATGCTTCCAAATGACGCTTGTCATCAGGCCATTCTTCCTTCCCACAAAATCATTTCTCTGTAAGTGTAGGTTCACTCTTCGAGGAATTGTAATTTGCACATTACAATGCATTGAAACAATCCAGGAGTCCTTTTCTGATTCTCTATTCAGACTTTCACTGGATCTGAGTGGTGCTGTAAGTGGGCTCGACTATATTATGTAGCAAGTGACAAAATATCTTTAAACATCTTGTCAGATTAACAAGCCTTTGTGGGGCAAACCCTCTTCATTATAGAGTCAGGCCTCTCTATCACAGACTGCACGATTTCTTAGCATTTTCCTTCTTTGATCTTAGAAGAAATAGTTCTGATAAAAGTGTCATACAATACTACTTTGGATAAAATATATACCGCCCGTGCAATGATGTGGTCCTGTGTGGGTCGGTTCAAATCATCACATCCCTTTCTATATTTCTGCCTCTTTAAAACTTGCCACCCCCACCCCCATTTGTCAGTTAAATTGTGTTAGATGCTCATGCAGACTTTTCCATCGTGGGAGTAAGAAAAAAATATTTTGTTAAGATGTTAGGCAGTACTAAATATAGTTATCATTATTGTGGCCTTTATATATACATTACAATTTTGTCACAAGCTCAATGTAATATCTAGAAATTCCCTTAAAATAAAAACTAGCGAGTGTGTTATGAAATTACAGCCAGGACAGATGGCCAGATCCTGTCATTGGAAATAAAAGTAATGTTATAAGTGTATAACTCCATTGGGGAAATTGAGTACCATAATAAAGTAGACTTCCACTTTCTGCAATGAAATTCAATGACTGTTGAGGAGTTTAGGGTTTAGAAAATTGAAAAATGAAACCTTTGGTTTTTCGCCGCTGTTTGATGATGTGTAGCAAGTCCCTTTATGGACTGAGGCTAACATCCAAATAGTAACAAGCTTGCAGTGAATAGAGCCCACAGAGGATAAGCTACTAAATCTTGCAATAAAAGCTGTGTGATTTACAGTAAATTCCAGAGGGCTGACAGCACCACAGCTGAGGGCATAAACACTTCTTTCATGGCTGAAGCTTCAGTCAGCTCTGTCCGCTGTGAAGTACAATCGAGCAGCGAGGCATGCTGCTTACCAGCAATGACTTTGATAAATAACTAGGAAGTCCCACTGTTGGCTTAAAACTAGAAGTTGTTCAGTTGCAATTCTGCATTTGTCCTGCTTTAATGGGTATGGAAGTGGCTTTAGCTGTAATCTGTCAGTGATTGATTAGGCCTTGCTGAATCCCCTCTCCACTCTGTTTTCAGCTCCCTGCTTTCCACAGTTAAAACAAAATTGGTACATATGTGACTGCCCTCTTATGAGGAAAGTAAACACTTTTAATTCTGCTCAAGTGAGTGTGAGTTAAATGGCCCAGGCTGATAAATTGGTGACAGAACAACAAATCTTAACAGCCAAGGAATGGGATTCTACACACAAAGACATTTGGGATCATATGTAGTTTTCATTTGCTACTGGCAGAGCAGGTTGTAGTTAAAAGTTCCAATCACAGTCATTTATTTTATGCACACACATAAAGCCAAGGAGGAAGTAGGCCACTGTTCTAATCATAGAAGTATTGAGTTATCAGGCTTCATGCCGGATCCACTCATAATCACCCCGCCTGTCTAAATTAAGCATGCTATTAAACAAGTGCAGGAATTCCACAGCATAGAGAAAGAATATCAGAACAGTGCTCATAGCTATAATTAGGGCAGAGGTATTTACACATTTATTTTAGGAGGTTAATTTCCCATCACACCTGGCTGAAATATAATAGGGGAGAGCCCACCAGATGTGAAGGGTGTTTTTGTTATTTGAAATAACACTTTGAGTCAATTGATTAATTTTGTAAGTGAGCAAAGGTGACTAAAAGTGATTATAGTTAAATTCAGAAAGGATTCATGTCATTCAGTGTTAGTAGGAGAAAACATCTCCGTTGATGCCAGTGTAAATCTCAGATGCCACAGCAAACTTTAAACAGCGACACTGCTACCTACCACGAAAAGCACAAAGTAGATGAAACTGAAAACACTACTGAAAAAAGACAGGATTCAGGATGTTCCTAGAGATATGGGAAAGTAGTAAACGTGAAAACTGGTATTTTCAATTGACTGGTGAGGGGATCGTTGTCAAGATGGATATTTCAAAAAGGAGACTAGATGGCAGGAGGAAATGAGAAGGATTTTCTGCATAATTCTCATAGAATTTTATGCAAGTGACAGAGATTGGCATTAGAAAGTGGCTTAGCTTTGCCATGCGCATACCAGTAGGGAGGAGGTTAGCTTTCTTTAGAGTCACACTGCTTCTAACCAGAAATAACTTGCATTTGTAGATGCAAATTAATGCCTCTGGCCCAATGTTATTATCAGAACAATAGTGGGTAATGTCTAATAATCACTACAGCAAGCTAGCCCTGTTGTAATAATATAGCTTCCACCTTCACCAGATCCAACAGGGGAAAACGATTTGGAAATCAGGCTGCCTCTCTCTATATATTATTTTATCTATTCTTCAAGAAATGCTGAGGGCAGGAAACTTGCATTTTGACACAGGCACATCCATGCTACAGAAAGTGAACAACAGCTAAAAACCTATTTTTTCCTTTAACAGTTCACCTTGCATGAGGAAAAGCTTTGACTTTGTGGGGAAGTTCATGCCCTTTAGTTTATATTATTTATGGTTTCTTTATTTCACTGACTGATAATCAACATAAGGCTTATTTCTCACGTTTGAAACTCACGCTTTTCAATGCATTGTCTAGGAAGATAAGATCTGACAAGAACACTTTCTCCTACTCCTCTTCCTCGCTATGGTATATGTCTTGATTTTAATTTAGCCATTTCAATCTTTTTAACCAATTAAGCCTGAATCTTCATTCCAGAAACTGTTCACTTCCTGTTACATGCACTGAATAGTTCCAGAGGAATTATAAGGAGAAATTATGGTTGCCATGAACTTCTCTCACCATGTCAGAGAAGTGAGAAATAAAGCGTGACAGAGGATGGCATCGGATTGACTTGAACATGCTGGAAAAATGATTGGTGCATGTTTCACCACAGATTTAGAAAGCCCTACCCTTCAGCATCCAAGGAAGAGTTGCATTCCTGAGGAATAGCAGTTCAAACAGCAGAATATGAGGTCAATCAGGAATGACTGGTTAAGATATTCAATTGGAAGCTATTTTCCTCATGCTTCTTTTATACTTATGATTTAATCCCAGTTGATCTGAACTTCCATTAGTAGGTACTGATAGAATCAAAAGCGTAGGTTGCATTCACATATTATCCTGTTAAACATTGCTCTGCTTCTTTAAAGTAAGCATACTCATTTCTTTTAAAGGTACAAAGGGTCCTTTTATTCCTCCTGTATTCTTGCCTTTTCTCATTTGAAATGATAGTGCTATAATCATTGCTTATTTATGTCAAATGAAACTTGAATCTCCACCAATCTTTATGTTTCACTCCTGGATGATGTGGTATCTGTGCTTTGCTCAGTATGTAAAGGGAGAGCTGGTTTCAGCTCAGGGTTTTAGCCTTTAAAAACGAGGCACCTGGTCTACATAGTGAGTTCCAGTCCAGCTGGGAGTACAAGGAGACCCTGTTTCAAAAGACCAAACAAAACAAAACAAAAAAGAACCCCCCCTCAAAAAAAAAAAAAACAATGCATGAGTAAAGATGGATTCGGTGCAAAAATATTTATTCTGTCCGAACTTTAGGCAAGAAGTCAATGATTTTCAAGTCCATTTTTGTTTTCTTGGTTTTTCTTTTCTTTTTGACTTTTGTCCTCTCTTCTATCAACTTTTTCCTTCTCTTCTTTTTCCTTTTTTTGAAAAAGAATGTTTTAAGAGTCTTGGAAAAGACAGAGATTTCATGGAATTTTTGTTCATTCTCCTTCATAAGCCCATGCCATCCCCTGTGTCTTTTCTTCAAGAAAAATGAACTCTGACAATTGCCCAGAGGACAGTCACTGCCCAATGTAATTCCAGTCTCTGTGTTTCACCCCAAAGCGACCAGTTAGCAATATTCAATACAGAAAATCAAGAAAATTATGAGTATACTTGATTAGGAAATTTAAAAGTATCCATGGATATATTCTGATGCTGTGATAAAAACACCATGATCAAGGGAACTTATAAATGGAAGAATTTTTATTTAGCTTATGGATCCAAAGGGGCATGTGTCCAACATAGCAGGGAGGAATGGTAGCAGAGGTGGCTGGAGTAGAAGCTAAGCTCTCACATCTTCAAGCAGGCACAGGAAGCAAGAGTGTGCCAGGAGATCCATATAGCAAGGCTTAAGAACTCTCTAAGCCCACACCCAATGATGTGCTTCCTCCAGCTTGGCTACACCTTCTAAGACCTTGGAAAACAGTGCCAACAACTGGGGACAAAATGCCCAAATACTTGGAGTGTGTGGGGGACATTCTCATTCAAAGCACCACAATGTATATTTATAAGGTTATAATTTGGATTTTGTGATTAGAAATATGTCTTTTTTTCTTTTTTTTTTAATCTTTTTGGGACAGGGTCTTCCTGAAGCCCCAGCTGGCCTGGCATTCCCTGTGAAGACCAGGCTGACCTGGATATTCACTTGGGACTAAAGGCTTGGCTTGCTCCATAATGGGCGGGTACAAACATCTTTTCAATTGTAAAATAGTCACAATGTCTATGTTTCATCAAGAAAATGGTACTCTTAATGAGTAGATATTTTTTTAAAATTCATACATGGAAGACAAAATAAAGTGAACCTATTGACAAATAACAATGTCTAACAATCCTATTTTTAAAGAATGAATTGTAGATAAAGGAGAGGGAACTGTTCTGATTCTCAGTTTAACACTGACAAACCTTTCAAAACCTTTGAACTTAGACATCTATAGACCTTGGGATTTAAACTGCAAAAATGTTGAATGTGTAAATAAGATGAAAAGACCCACTTCACACAAAAATTCTAATGAATTCATAGTCAGGCATAAGAGCACAAAAAGCCATATGATTTTATAATCTAAACATCTTTAAATTCAAGACACTGCAAATTTCACATCTGACCTAGAGTTAGAGAAGCTTGCCCAGCTTAGGAAGCAAGTATCATTTCTCCTTCAGTTGCTTCTCCATAGTCTTGAGCAACACCTCACCACTATGCTCTTGTCTCTGACTTCTGCAACATTCAGCAGTCTACCTTCTCTTGTCAGACTGTGAGAATGCCATGGCTCTTGGAAGCAAGATTTCTAGGAACCAGTGACACCATAGATGTCTTAGGATCTTAGGAGGTTTAACTTGATTCTGGGAAAAATGCAAGTTCTTTAACTGAAAACTATGGATTAATGTGATTCAAAGGTGATAATAATAAGCATCTCAAATCTAAGATGCTAGACAGTACACAACAGGTCAAAACAAATACATACAAAGGAATGAAAGAGAACACAGCATATTTAAGTTATGTCCAAACCTTGGGTCTGTTTATTACCCACACTGAAATGTAGTAGGAAAATATCACCTGTATATGGAATAATAAATAAGCCACATAAAGATTAAAAACACTTTAAAAATGGTTATGACCCAATCCTCAAAAGTACTAGTGATAACTGGCACAATGTTTAATTGATTTTACTTTCTGAAAGTTAATTTCTTTACTTTTTATTATTAGTCATGTATTGCAGCATTAAAATTAACATAGAGGTGAGAATAACACATGATCTTTATATGTCATCTTATTAAAATGAAGTTATTTTTAATACTTTTAAGAGGCCTATCAGAAAACACAATTTATATCCTCAAAGTATATTTTGTCAGTTTCAAGTATAATTTTTGCATTCATATTCTTTTATGAATTTTAATGGAGACACTTAAATTGTAATTATTCCTCTCAGCTCAAATGCAGGTAACAAATGGAATTCAATCAGTGTTTGTGCATAATGACCATCATTAAGAGAGAAATAATAATGACATTCTCTCTGCATTAAACTTGCAGACTCTTTACACAATGATCTGAATCCCATTATTGATCTCCATGGAGATATGCAATTGTCACCTATTCTGCATAATATCTGAATGTTAAATACATTTGTTTGGAACAAATATTTTAATGAATACAGTCAGTTCCACTTAATTAACTATCTGATAACTGAATATTTTTACTTAATAATTCAACTTGGAATATCAAAATTGTTCTATTTTTTATTCAAATGCACTTGAGATTAGTCATAGATATTCATTTGAATGTCATAAAATGTATGTGGAGTTTAAAATTCCCCTTGGCTTTTTTTAAAGTACATCCATTAGAGAGGCAGTTTCAATTTTTTTTAAATATTTTTTTCCTGTGGCTGTTGTTTAAAATGCCACCTTAGAAGTTCACTTGTAAAATGTGCTTTCTGACCAAAACCCTTCTGCCATCTGACTTCATTTAGCATAGAATTGTTCAAAGTGTATCACTCTTCATATTTTATACATATATACACTTTAATATGAGCATTTGCTTTGCAGAAAAAAGTGACTAAAATATTGAATCCATTTTTATAGAAACCTCTAAGGCAGATGTAATTTATGAGCATTTGGTTCACTATCCTTAAAATAAGAATCTGAAATAATGTTTTAATAATAGGAACAATAAATACCAAAATTATTCCAACATTAATTTAAGGGCTCATGGGAGAAGGGCAGGCCAATCTCAGCACTTTGCTTTTAGAGTTCTTAGACTTGAATCAGCTTCACAAACATTTGCTGAACAACCATCAGAAATCTAGCATTGCCCTTGATAACGACAAAGCCAGAATGAGTCAGAAACCAGCTCTGGTATCAAGAAGCTCACAGTCTGGGTGAAAAGGAACACATGCATTCAGTGAATTTGGGCACAAATCACAAATGGTAAATTGTTTGAAATCAGTGCTACAGGAGCATGGAGATGTGGCACATCATGAGAACCAGAGTCACCAAGTTATTGTGAGCTTTGAGCTGTGCCCAAAATGATGAACAGAAAATTGAAGGTTTAAAATGTGGAAAGAAAGTTTTAGAATTAAGGCAGTTGCATGAACAAAAGCTTGGAGACATTAGAGTTTGTGGATCCTCCTAAGGACATATTTGTCATCCCAGTTCAGCTGGAGTACTGATTATATAGTGAGTGGTACAAAAGAAAGAGGCTGGGAGGGGGGTTGCCATGGTTGCCAGGCGGTCTGAGCGGAATCACCCATGGTGTATGTGGGGGTTCTGGATGAGAAGATTAGTGAACTACTGCTGCTGGAACTGTTTCTTCAGGCAAGGCCAGTAGTGAGCACCCACATGCCAAAGAACAGAGTTGCTGACCACCACCAAGACTATGGCTATGTTGAGTTATTGAATGAGGAGATGCTGACTATGCCATTAAGATTATGAAAATCATCAAATTCTATGGGAAGCTAACATGGGTAAATAGGGGATCAGCTCACAACAAAAACCTGGATGTAGGGGCCAATATTTTCATTGGGAACCTGCACCCTGAGATCGATGAGAAGCTGCTTTATGATACTTTCAGCGCCTTTGGGGTCATCTTATACACCCCTAGGATCATGCAGGACATTGACACAGGCAGCTCCAAGGGCTATGCCTTTATTAATTTAGTTTCATTTGATGCTTTGCAAGTGAGGCCACGAATCGGCAGTATCTCTGAAACTGCCCTATCACGGTGTCTTATACCTTTAAGAAGGACTTTGAAGTGTGAGTGCCCATGGCTCAGCAGCTGAATCTTTTCTCACAACCCAGAATCCACTGTCCGAGGCTGACCTCCCTCATCAGCTGTTTGCAGAGAAGTACCCCCTCTACCCTCTGCCCCTAATCCTGTGGTGTTCTCATTGGTATCTGAACGTTCTCCACCAGGAATGCCTCCTCCTGGCTCCTTCCCACCTCCAGTGCCACCTCCTGGATGCCTCCCTCCTAGGATACCCCCCAGCCATGCCCCCACTACCTATGCCTCCTGGGGCTGGAGGATATGGCCCCCCAGCAGCAGGAACCCCAGGGGTTGGACATCCTACTCATGGACATTCACATCCTCACCCATTCCCACCAAGTAGGATGCCCCATTCAGGGATGTCTCAGATACAGCTGGCCCACCCCGGCCCATGCCGGGACTCCAGGCTCTGGGGGACAGTGACCACCATGGCCATCTCCTGGAATGCCTCATCCCAGACCTCCTCCAATGGGCATGCCCTACCCCAAAGCCTCCATTTGGCTCTCCTATGGGTCACACAGGTCCCATATCTCCACATGGTATGGGTGGACCACTCTCACTGATGCCTCCCACTTAGTTACACTGGCCCTCCATGACACCCTCCCTATGGCTACCAGCAAAGGGTCTCTTCCTCTACCCAGACCCACTCTAGATCCCTGCGTTCTGCCTCGGGGTCTACTTGGGCTGCTTACTCAATAAATTGCCATCCATGTTCCCCCTTTCATATCCTCCCAATAGAGTCTTCATTTCTTAGACCAATCAGAGTTGCTATAGCTCATAAGGGCTAATACACTAACCCTTCTCAGCATGCCTGTCCCTGTTTCAGTGTAATTTTTTCTACATATTTGTCTTTATTTTTTAAATTTTAAACTTGTGTTTTGCAAATGTATAGAGAAAATGAAACTATACTTTTTTTTTTCTTTTAAAAAGAGAGACTATAAAGGTTGCCATGATAACTATAGTTTATTGGACTGGTGATGGTTCAGGTGATAAAGTGCTTTCCGTGCAAATTCAAGGACCTAAGTGTGATCCCCAGCACCCATGTACAAAGTCAAAAGATCATTGGATCCTAATTGATGAGCACCAGGTCACCATAAGAGGCTATATCTTAAGAAACAAAGTCTAGACTTCCACTACCATCTAGGACCTCAACTTCAAGAGTCTCAAGACCTATGTAGAATGCATACTGCAGGACAGAGACCACACCCATGCTGCATCTAGCACCCAAATCCCTAGTATCTCAGTGGATAAAAGTGCGAAACATATAAACTTGGCAACCTGAGTCTGGATCTTCAGAATCCAAGTAAAAGCTGGTCACTGGTGTCTGTAACACCAGTGTACTGTTGCAAGAATTTTCTCCCTGGGGGTGGGGGGGCACTAGGCAGCATCTACCCCCTTCTTCATAAAGTGCCAATGAAAAATCAAAGTTCAGTTTCACCAAGCTTCACCTTGGGAACCAATGAGTTTGTGGGGACTACTTACAGTGCTTTGGTGAGGGGTCATAGGCAGGAGCAGGGTGACCCTAACACACCTACACTGAAAGATCTGCATTCAGCATGGATGATGATTTCCTCGTGGCTGTGTAGATGGAATCTTCTTTCCTCAGTCTTCTCCAGCCTGTATAGTCTAACCCCTCTCCAAGACCTTTAGGCTACATGCAATTAGCTTATAACTGCATACAATTGGCTGACAGGAAGGGTGGGATACTCATGTAACGGTTCCCTGACCTTCCTCCCCAGCCCCTCCTTCTGTGAGGAAACATCAATAGTCAACAAGCCCAGCTGTGATGATCTTGTGCAAGCAGACCCAGCTGAATTCCAGAAGATGCCATCTGTCTTGCTCAGAGACCAGCCTTGTAGAAAGAACATGCAGTTATGGACAAAGGGGGTGTGACCCAGAAGTTCCTCTGACAAGCCATGGTCCCACCTCCTTCCCATGCTCTGCAGAAGGAGTCAAGCCCATTAGGGGGAGGGACTATGGAGATATAAGCCAGGAAAACCACAAGGCTAGTTTCTCACCATTTTGTGTGGCTGTCGGGAAGCCACCAGACATATATTTGTGTGTGGACTTTCTAGCACAGCCTTGAATGGGGTAGTCGCCATTTTTGGAATAGAGCGTGGCAAAAGGCTGGGCCAGATAGCACATGCAGTTGCCCTGCCGGTCTGGGCAGTTCTGTGGCTGGGCAAGATGAGTCACTGAGACCGATAAGAAGGCGCCCACAGAGCAAGGCACTCTCAAAAACTGCTGTGCCAGTGAAAAACTGATGGAAACCGTGGGATGGAATGAGCTGGTGGCAGGCAGTTCCAAATAGAAGCCTATGTGAACCCATGTCTTTATAAGTCACCCCCTTTTCCAGATGTCATATAAACTATGCAAAATCCAAATAGAATGTCTTATGTCAGTTTGTCAACCTGAGTCAGGACTGGGAGACCCTAAGTGAGGGTGGGTCTTCAATCAGAAAGGGAAAAATTTAGTGAAACAAGGATAGAGACAGGAATATGTCAAATAGCTCATCAGTCGGCTGTCCTGTCCCACACAGAAGTAAAGAAATCTTGTCTTAAGCAAGGTAGAAAGGTGAATAATGACACTGGAACATTGTTCTCTGATCTCCACATTCATACCATAATACATGCATCTCCCCAAACACACATGAACATGCACATTCACATTTAACAGACACATTCTTCTATACTGATGTTTTTCTTTTCCTTTTGACTCACTGAGTTTAAATAAGATTGCCTATGTGATCATAAGTGGCATCTATTTACTTAAATATGGTCAACTTATCAGATGACAGCTCCATCCACTGTACCCATAGTACTAGCTGCCTATCTTGTGGAGAGCTTGATCTATGCCCTGTGCCTGATACAGTAAACCTGGTCAAGAACCCATGGCTTGAGGGTGGGGGCATAGGCTCTAGGGAAGAAGGTAGTACTACAGTTGTTATGCTAAATTTCAAACTGCCATTTAAACAATTATCTTTATACTCACAATATAGCTCAACTCCCAGACTTCAGAGAAACTTCTCTTTCTAATGATCACCAGTTAATATAAGGACTCACAACTGGTCCAAATGCAGAGAATAAGTTACTGTACAGTGTTAGGCTCTAAACAAGACATCTATAGCATCCTCCTTCCCCAAGGTTCAGGAAATATCACAGAAGAGATGACAGAAAGAATGTAAGAACCAGTGGTTGAAGAAGAGTGCCATGAAATACTGTCTTCTAGACATGACACTTGTTGCTTAGGAAATAAGGCCAACAATTGGCCAGTAGGATTCTGCTGGATAGTTTCAGTCAATCTGACATTCCTGAGACGAAAGACCCTCAACTAGGGAATTCCCTCTATCTTATTGACCAGAGGGCATTTCTGTGAGGCATTTTCTGGATTGTTGAGTGATGTTGGAGGGCTTAGCCCAATGTTGGTGGTGCCACTCCTGGGCAGGCAGTCCTGGGTTGTATAAGAATGTAGGCTGAGCACAAGAAAGAGGGGAAAGCCAGTAAGTGGTGTTTCTCTGAGGTTTGTGCTTGAGCTTTTGACTGGAGTTTCCTGCCCTAGTTTCTGCCCTGGCTTCCCTCAAGGATGAACTGTGATCATGAAGTGTAAACCAAATATAACCTTTCTTCTCCAAGTTGGTTTTGGTCAGAGTGTTTTACCATAGCAGTAGAAAGCAAGCTAGAACAGGGATCTTATGAAATTAGGGTTTTG
This sequence comes from Nannospalax galili, assembly GCF_000622305.1. Lineage (NCBI taxonomy): Eukaryota > Metazoa > Chordata > Mammalia > Rodentia > Spalacidae > Nannospalax > Nannospalax galili. Next base: position 3,018,488 of record NW_008336076.1, on the reverse strand, counting down.
TACAATAAAGATGATTAGTCAAGTGAAGAAGTAGCCCACATTGTGGGAGAAACCCTTTGCCAGCTGTAAAACCGAGAGAGGATTAATATCTTGAATACACAATGAGCTATAAAAACTAAACACCAAGTAATAAACAACTCAATTGAAATGGGCTATGGAGCTGAAACAAGAGTTCTCTAAGGAAGGAATACAAATGACTAGTAAACAGTTTAAAAGATTGTTCAATATCTTTAGCCATCACACAAATGCAAATCATAACTATTTTTGGAGTTTTATCTCATCATAATCAGAATGGCTATTATTCAGAAAAAAATGGATATTCTCATGAGGATGCAAAGAAAGGAATCCTTTATTCACTATTGGTAGGAATATAACTGGTTTAGTCACTATTAAAAGCAGTGTGGTGGTTTCTAAAGTTTTGAAAATAGAACTGCCATGTGACCTAGTGATAGCAATCCTGGGCATATAACCAAATGACTCTGTACCCTACAACAGAGATTCCTACAAATCCATGTTCAGTGCTGTTCTACTCACAATAGCCAGGAAGTGGAATAAGCATACACAGATGTCTATCAATTGATGGATGGATAAAAAAAATGTGGCACATATACATGATGACATTTATTCAGCTGTAAAATATAAATGGATGTAATTATAAAATATGCTGATGAGGTAACAAAGTCTCAGAAAGTGTTATATATCTTCTCTCATATGTGGATTCTAGATTTGAAATTTATATATATATTTTTAAAGTTAAAGTGATGATCTACAGATGGCAGGAAGAAGAATGAAGTCATGAGCTGTGGGGGTAGGATGATCTCTCAAGAAGGTAAGGGGCAGCAAAAACATAGAAGATATGAAAGTGGGGGGTATAGTACAAGTGACAAGGCTTTAATGGAGATGGGCTTACGGGGATGAGGGAAAGATGGGAGTATGTAGGGAAGGATCAATTAAAAGTAAGGATACATGGAAAAGCCATATATAAACCTACTATATTATAAGCTACTTAAATATGTAACAAAAAGCATGAATGGTGGTATCCTACACTTGTGTATAATGCTGCTCCCAGAAATCATAAGTTTTTAAAACAAAATCTGAGTGCTACGTGTGGGATACCTCCCTGTGAACTGTTGACCAGAAAGCCCCCAAAGATTTCTAAAACAGTGTAGGATATTGTTATTGCTCTTGGTTGCCCACCAGTTAGATAGTAAGACCCTATTACTGAAGAAAACACACAGCACACACTTGGGTGCAGGACACAGAAGTTAAACTCGAACTGTGTCAGAAACTACTTCTCTACTCAACAGAGTTCATAGTGTCAGTGGGTGCTATGTGAATCTGTTGGGGGAGAAAGTTCATCAACAATCTTACCCAACTGTGAACCCTGCATGCTACAATATTGACCCTCTAGGGAAGATAGGCTCACTGTTGCAATTTTAGCATAACTGTTTCATGGGTAACCAACTGCTTCTGACTGGATTTGAGGTCTACTCCAGGGGAGAGAATACATGCCTGGTATTGTAAACCTAGTGAAAAAAACCCTATGGCTGAGGAGGTCACCAGACTTAGTGTGGGCTCTATTACTAATGTTTTGCTGAGTGGGTGTGTAGTCAAGCAGCCTTCGAAATATTTATGTTTCTACCTTTAAGCTGTTGCCGCTCTCAGCCTTTATCAGAGAAGTTTTGTTTTGTAGTGGGCAACAATTAAATAGCACTTGTGAAAGTGCTGAGAATATTGAATATTCATCTCTAAATAGGACATTTATACCACCAAGGCTCAGGAACCCTGAAGGAGTGGTGGAAAGACTGTAGGAGCCTTAGAAGGGGGAAGAAGTGTTATGAAATGCTGCCTTCTAAATATGGACATGGCTGTTGCAATCATGAACACAGTGCAGCTGTGACTATTGCACACAATCAGACATGATAGTAGAAAGGAACTAATTGAGAAGAAGAAGAGGTCAGGAGGAGTGGAGGAGATAACAGAGGAGAAGGGGTGAAAATGTTCACAATATACAGTATTCATATATGGAATTGCCAAAGTTAGACACAAAATGATTAAAAAACTGAAGTGGTGGCTATCCTAGGAACAACACCTAAATTTACCTCTGTCCTCACCATGTATGTGCATGTATGAAAACACACATATATACATGTTTCTTATGCATCTCAAACCCTTGAGAAAAATCTTGTACCATGCCAGGAGTGGTGGCACATGCCTTTAATCCCAGTACTCAGGAGGCAAAGGAAGATGGATCTCTGTGAGATTGAGGCCAGCCTGGTCTACATAGTGAGTTATAGGTCAGCTGGAGTCATAGAAGACCCTGTCTTAAAAAGCATCAAGAAAAATTACTGCACCACTTTATTTATGTGAATAAAGGTGTTATCTCTAGAGATAAAAGAATTATCTTATACTGTTCTGCATTCATGTAAGTGGAAATACTGAAGTTCTGGAGCAAAACAGTTGATGTCTTAAGTCTGAATAACAAGTGGAATGGAAATGATGTTGGAAGTCCCTGGTAAGTCAGTAAGAGCATCTGAGGAGGTCTGAAGGGTTTCTGCAGGAGAATGGTCAAATGAGTAACTCAGAAAAAGACTGTGGGCCGTAGTGCAGAACAATTAGAATCACGGATTTTTAAGATAAACCTGAAATTATGAGGACATTTTATTAATTTTAATTTACATAATAGAATGATTATTGGAGTTAAAAAAACAGAATACATTCATCAGAACTCTTGGGGTTGGACCAATTGAACTTGGTTTCAATTTCAGCGATAGATTAGATAAAAACTCAGCAAGCACCTATTTGTACACTCTTTTCCTTATCTTTTGCCAGCTGTAAAAATGGCAGCCAACACACCTATCTCAAATTCCACTTCTATTTTCCTCAAAACCAAGAGTACTATGGATATCGCCCACATTCCAAACCCTTATACAGGCAGCTTCTTCCCTGGATGACAGCTCAACCTCAGTTTCATGTCTTATCCACAGCCTGCTTATAATCCCATCTCTTTCTAGGGGCACAGTGTCCTCTTACGCTCTCAGCCATTTTAGTGATATGCTTGTCCTCTCCTGAGGTACACTCTATTCATCAAAGAGAGTCATTACAACCCCTCAGCACACAGAGGATGACAGCCACATTAGGATTCTTCTCTAGGACAGTCTACTTTCAGGTGGATCTGACTTGGATGCATGTCTTTTTTTACCTATCACAAGGAGCATGAAACTGCCACCATGGCAAGGAGGCATATTATCCAATGCCACATAGGGAAAGGTAGCTATATCAGGATTGCTCCCATGGATGATACAGTTTTAAACAGATCAGCCTCAGTTGCAGATCTCAGCATCTATCACAAGGACCATGAAACCACTTCTTCCCATCTCATCTTTGGTTCTGTTGGTCTCTGTTCAGGAGCCAGCAGTGTTGTGTGGCGTTTCCTGGGACAATGTGAACAACTACTTACCCCAGATACGGCAACATCTACCTAAGTCTAGCCTATTGAACCAGTGGATTTATTGAGCTGAGCTTATCTATAGAAGTATGGATGAAGGGTTACTTACAGGAGTATGGGTGACTCAAAGGTAGTTGAAGAACCAAAAAGCTCATCACAGTCTGGGTGATTACTCAAAAAGCTACCTCCCTGGATTCCACTGTCCATCCTTAGGCAGCTTGGCCTCTTAGGGTTTCCTTTCCTCAACAATTTTAACTATTTTGTCTTAGGAATCTTGTATGTTTCAGGATCATTGTGAACCTTTTTCATTTCTTCCTGAGTCTTTTAAATGTCTCTTATCCTTCCCAGAAGCAATGTTTCTATTTAGCAGAATTATCTGCGTAAGACACAGGAAATAACAGTGTTAGGGTTTGTGTTACACTCTGGCACCAGTGGTCTTGTTCAGGTGTTTAGATGGAGAAACACAGTGATTTTGCCACAGAGATGCCATTCCACTTTTCTGAGGCAACTCTGTGATGTAGTTGATCCTTTTGATACACATGACATATTGTCTTTTTTACCATTTTAATACAGAATGAGCCTGGATCACCAATTATACCTGAAGGGCTTTATCTGGCCTCCAGAGTTTATTCTGATGGTATATCTAGCATGACAAAAGTGCTGGGGAGTTATTTTTTTTAAAGAGTATGTTTCAGGGGCTGGAGAGGCGGTTCAAGCAATTAAGAACATTTACTCCTCTTGACGTGGATTTGGTTCCCAGCAAGCACAGAGAGGCTCACAACCACCTTTAACTCCAGTTCCAGAGGGATCTTATGTCTTCTTCAGGTTTCTACATGAATGAAACACATATTCATGCATACAGGCAAAACATACACATAACATAAAAATAAATAAATCATTAAAAATGTATGTTTCAATAACTGATGAAAGTTGGTGCATAATACCCAAGCTCCTGTAGCTAGAATGATCAGCATTCCCAATAGAATTAGGCTGCCATTACCAATAACAGTCACTGGCTTATCTGCATGCTACCATTGGTTGCTTTCCCTTCAGGTTTTACCTATTCTTTGCTCTACTGGTGGCTCCTTAGATTGCTGCTCAGTCAAGCTATTTGTACTTGAATTTCGTTTTATGTTTAGCTTTTGGAAGGGACTCTAACAGGATAACAAACTTTCTCCATTTTAGCATTTATGCTTTGAATGTGGATAACACATGTGACATCTAATGCTATTTATGAATTTCTTTATCCTTGCTCCACCTTAGAGCCATGAGTTTGGAGAAAGAACAATGAACTACAAGACCCAGTGGTTACCAGTCTTCATCTGTAATCCAGTGAATAAATATTTTTAGCACCTACCATATTCTAGGTCCCTGAGTAATATATGAGTGAAAACAAAATAATGTACAAGACATCTCTTTGTTATTATGATAGTCTAAGAGGGAATTTATTGATGAATAAACAATTATTCAAAAATAAATAATTTTAACTATTTATCATTTCATAAGAATGAAGTATATTATCAATTTTTAAAGAAAAATTTAAGATTTAATACTTCACTAAAACATTTTTCAAAACAAATAGAAGGTTTTGGAAGCCGCAAAAAGACAAGTTAAATATAAAGGAAACTCATCAATGTGACAGTTGAGACTTTCCAATAGAAATTTGGAAATCTTAGTTCCAGGTAATGGAAATGTCCCTTTGAGCTGTTGGCCAGGGTAGTCTGAAAGACTCCCCAAACAACATAGGCTATTTCCACAGCCCTTGATTGCCTTCCAGAACTTCAAGGTAAAATCCTGTTGCTGAAGGCAGGACATAGGGCTTGGAATGGTTAAACTGGAACTGACTTGGAAGCCTTCTCCCTGAAGACTAGCTCTCAGAGTATCAGAAGATACTATGCAAGATGCTAAGAGAGAAAGCCAACCAATGGTCCCACCAGCTGTAAAGCCTACGAACCACAACAATGACCAGCCCAGCAAATAATCTCTATTGATACAGTAGTGGCGCTTTTATCTTGGGGTATCAAAAGCTATCTAATTGGACTTAAGAATGCTCAACAGGCGGGAACTCATGCATGGTACTGTAAACATAGTCAAGTATACATGGCTGGAAATGCCACAGACTCCAGAGAAAAACCTACTTTTGTCACACCCCTAGGCTAAAATATTTTCTTATTATATTCCAAATATGTATCTTTGTGTTTTTGGACAAGTGTACCTCTCACCACTCATCAATAAAGCTTCTTTATGCAAGTGGTGGAAACTCTCACAAAATTCCAGAACTGGTCAAAATAAGAGAACTGGTATCTCTGAGGTGTTCAGCCCTGGGTAGCACATTTACAATGCAAGTTCTACACCTAAGGCTCAGGAAACATCATGGAAAAAGGAATAGAAAGAATGTAAGAGCCAAAAGGACAAGACACCTACTACTACGTAAGACATTCTACAGGGTAAGGAAGCTGCCTCGATAAAATCTCCATAGTATGGCAGTCTAACAAGGTATGAATATAATGACAATACCAATGTGGATGGAAAATTTCAAGGGGGCCCACCTCAAGATGAAGAGCTGAAGCAATCAATAAATGCTGAAGGAGGAAGAATCAGTTTTCTATCTAATGGGCAAACCTAAACACAGGTACATAGGAGCACTGCTAAATGAACTCAGTGCAACACACACACACACACACACACACACACACACATATATGTGTGTGTATGTGTGTGTATACATATGTATATGCATGTATGTACATATAACAATAATAATTGAAGAAAGGGACAAGGAAATTGAGAGGGAGTTGGGAGAGCATGGAGGAGTTGGAGGGGATTGGGAGGCTGGAAATGACAAGACTATACTCGTGTGATGCTCACAAAAAATTAAATAACCAAAATAAAATAAATCCATGAGAGCCTGGAACAATATACTCCAAGTTTTAAATGACTGCAGACACCAACCCCAACTACTTTACCCGGCAAAACTATCTGTGATAATTGAAGGAGAAAGAAAAATCTTCCATGGATGTTAACAAGCCAAAAGAATTCATGTCCCCCAAACTATCCCTACAGAGAATGCCAGAAGGATACTACAGTCTGAATAAAAGAATGAGCATAGCTAAGGGGCTATAGAAAGATAATAAATGAACCCATAATTACAGAAACACAAAATAGGACAAAGATCATAAACAGAAAATAGGATGACATAGTTCCTTAACACACAAGGAACCCTGGGGGTAAAGGGGAAGGAGGAACTCAAAAGAGGAGGCATAAAAGGAGACAGGTATTATCTTGGAGAAAACAGAGGAAATGGGGGCACTTAAACTGGGGAGGAAGGAGGGAAACTAGACAGGGAGAGAAGGAGGAGAGATAAATAAAGCTTAAGTGGCATAAAAAGCCAGAGGGAAATATATTAACTCAAAAATCCCTGAAAAATATACATACAATATCTGAACATGAGTGCATGTATATACCTGAAGGCTACGTAACAAGGAACACAGTGCCAGAAAGAAGAAACCTCCCTTGGAGTTGTTGGTCAGAATAGTCCAAAAGACTCCCCAAAATACACAAAGGCTATTGCCACAGTCCTTGGTCACCTCCTAGAACTTGAAGGTAAGACCCTACTGTTAAGACAAAACATACTTGATATACTTTGGACACAGGACTTAGAGCAATGGAATTGGAACTGACCTGGAGCCTTCTCCCTGAAGACTAGCTCTCATAGTTCTGGAGGATACTGGAGGATACTGGTCCAGGCCAGCTGTAAAGTATAATAATCACAACACTGGCATAGCAAACTACCTCTATTGGTATAATGGTGGTACTGTTATCTAGGGAGCAATCAGCAACTTTCTAATTGGACTTGGAGCCCTCTCAATGGGAGGGAACTCACGGATGCCACTGTAAATATACTCAGATACACATGGCTGGAGAGGTCATAGATCCCAGAGAAGACCCTGTCTCTGTCATACTTCTAGACAAATGAAATTTCTTACCACATGCTAAATAAGGATCTTTATATTTACACACAAATGTATCGTACAGCACTAATCAAATAAACTTCTTTTTGCAACAGATAGAGGCTCTTGCAGAGGTACACAACTGGTCACACAGAGAGAATACTTCTGAGAGATGCCCAGCCCTAAACGACAGATCAACAGTGGAAACTCTACACATAAGGCTCATGGAACATAGTGGGACAGGGAGTAGAGACAACACTAATACATCCCTTAACTCTCACCAGCAAAGTTTCCTCATACAACAGAGTGAGAGGCACACAGAATTAAGGCCAACAATTGACAAATGGGACCTTATTAAACTAAAGAATTTCTGCACAGCAAAAGAAACAATCAATCCAGTGATAAGGAAGCCAACACAGTGGGAGAGAATCTCTGCCAGGTTTACATCCACTACAAGGTTCATTTCCAGAACATACAAAGAATTCAAAAAACAAAAAAATCAAGAAATAAATGACCTTATTAAAACTATGCTAAAGATCTGAACAGAGAGATCTCAAAGGAAATAAAAATGACTAAGAAATACCTTCAAAAGTGTTCAACATCCTTAGGAATAAGGGAAATGTAAACTAAAACCACTTTAGATTTCATCTTACCCAGGCAGGATGCCTAAGATCAAGAAAGCAATGAACACCACATGCTGATGAAGATGTGGGGGAAAGGGGAACCCTCATTCACTTCTGATGAGATTGCAAACTGGTCGAGCTGCTGTGAAAGTGTGGAGAATTCTCACTCTGAATGAGTGAGAATGTATATACCTATGACCCAGCTATACCACTCATTGGCATATACCCAAAGAATTTGATATCCTAATACAAAGAAAGATACTGGCTCTGTACAGAGAACCATCATCAGTACTACTTGTTTCACAATATCCAGGAAATGGGGGCTGGAGAGATGGCTCAGCAGTTAAGAACTTGCGTGGTGGCTAACAACTATCTGTAACTCCAGTTTCAGGGGATTCAGTGCTTTTGTCTGTCCTCCATGGGCACTGCATGACACAGGTGCACTTACAAACATGCACTCATAACATTCATACACATAAACAAAAATAAACTTTAAAAATTAAACAGCAATATCCAGGAAATGGAAACAACCTAACCATTCCTTCACAGATGGATGGGAAATCAATGTATGATTCATTCACACAACGGCATTCTATTCTGCTATAAAAAAATGAAATCATGAAATTTGAAGCTAAGTGGGTGTAACTAGAGAGTGTTATACTGAGTGAGATAACCCAGACTTAGAAAAACAAGCTACACACGTTCTCTCTCATTTGTATATTTGCAGATACGAATATGTAGGTTTGAGTACATATTCTGAAATAACCACGTGGGTCAGGAAAGTAGAAAGGAACCATAGGGAGAGGAGAAGAAGGAACTCAAGAGAGGGGGAAATGAGAAAAATAGGAGGAAGGAGGGAAGAGTCTACAGGGGGAGGGAGAGAGAGAGAGGGAGAGAGAGAGAGAGAGAGAGAGAGAGAGAGAGAGAGAGAGAAATAATTAATATTTAGGTTATTTGAAAAGCCAGGGAAATATATTATTTCAAAGTCTACTGAAGAATGCGCATGCACCTGCGTGTGTGTGTGTGTGTGTGTATGTGTGTGTGTGTGTGTGTGTGTGTGTAGCTGGAGGCTTTTAACAAAAATCAGTGTCAGGAAAGGGAACCCTCGCTTTGAGTTTCTGGTCAGGGTAGTACGAGACACCTCCAAAGTTAAAGAGGTTATTTCCAGTCTTTGATTACCACCCAGAATCTGAAGGCAAGACTCTATTGTTGAAGACATGACACACTTCAGACAGAGGACTTGGAGCAATTTAGCTGGCACTGACATGGAAGCCTCTTCTTCATAGGCTTGCTGTCGTAGTATCAGAGGGTGCTATGCATACTGTCAAGGGAGAAAAACAATCAATAATCCAACCTAGCTGTAAAGCCTATAAACCACAACAATGACCACTCAGCAAATTATCTCTATTGGTGTAATAATGACATTTTTATCTTGGAGGCAATCAATAGCTGTCTAATTAGACTTAAGGGAGACTCAAAAGGATGGAATCTATGCATGGTACTGTAAGTATAACCAAGTACACATGGTTGGAGAAGTCATAGACCCTAGAAATAGGTAGTACTGCCGCTTTCCTAGATCAGTATAACCTCTAACTACATTCTAAATACATACCCTTATATTCTCAATAGAGTTCTCACCATTTATCAAATAAGCTTCATTTCACAACAGATGGAGATTATTACAAAGTTCCCATACTGGTCAAAATGCTGAGAATAAGTGACTGTGAGGTTTCCAGCCCTATACATCTACCATGCAACCTCTGCACCAAAGGCTCAGGAAGCATCACAGAAGAAGGGGTGGAAAGAGTGTAAAAGCCAGAGGAACAAGACACCTGCTGTTTGTTAAGGCATTCTAGAAATGATAGGGAAGCTGCACCAGTGAAATGTCTACATTATGATAGCCTAACAAGATCTGTATAATGACAAGTCAGTTGACATGCCAATGTTGATGCAGGAAATTTCATGGGGTCCCACATCAACAGAAAGAGCTACAGGCAATCAACGGATGCTGAGAGAGGGAAAATCAGTTTTCTCCAGGGACTAGGTCCCTGATAAATTATGTAATTCCAACTGGTCAGCTCTAAACACATGTACACAGAAGCACCACCAATTGGGCTCAGTGTATTATATATATTGTATGTAAATGTCTGCATGTATATATAACTTTATAACAATAATAATCAAAGATGAAAAAGAAATTGAAAGGGGGTGGGCAGGGGACTTGAGAAGATTTAGAGTCCACACTGGGAGAGGTGGAAATGATGCAAATACAATATTCATGTATGAAGTTATCCAAAAAATAAAATTAAAAAAGAGAAAATAACCCAAGAAGTTTCAATTAAAATAACACACCTAGTTAGTACATTAGTAGAATAATAATAATAGCATCTGGTAGAAAATAAATTTTCATCATAGTTCTCATTTCTGACTTCTTAAACTAAGACATACTGATGACAATATGTAGCAATCACAATACAGGGCTTAAGATGACTTTCAATTAAATGAATGTATGCTAGAAATTTCATTGCCAAAATAATAGTTATATCAGTTAAGAAATAAAAAAATCCTCCGCGCTGGGACTCCCTAACCCACATTCCCCCTTCCATTCCTCCCGCCATTCTATACTCCTAGTTTGGGCCCTGCGCCATTCCTAGCCTTGGGGCCCCAGACACCTGGGGAACCAATACTGCTTCCTGACCCTTCTCACCCAGAGCAACTCAGTCCCTTTCTTGGGCTCCAGGAGCAC
>NW_008336076.1:3005545-3006633 GCF_000622305.1 Nannospalax galili | reverse complement strand
TGATCAAAGGAACAATCAATCAAGAAGATATTACAATCATGAACATATATTCACCAAACTCTGGTGCACCCAACTTCATAAAAACAATACTACAGGACTTTAAGACCCAAATTAACCCCAACTCATTAATAGTAGGGGACTTCAATACCCCACTATCTCCATTAGATAGGTCAACAGGCCAGAGACTTAACAGATAGACATCTGAATTAAACAAAACCATATATCAAATGGACTTAACAGATATCTACCAAGTATTCCACCCAAACACCAAAGGACATACTTTCTACTCAGCACCCCATCGAACTTTCTCCAAAATCGACATTATACTGGGGCACAAAACAAACCTCAACAAATACAAAAACAAGGAAATAATGTCATGCATTGTATCAGACCACAATACAATAAAGTTTATAATCAACACCAGAAGAAGTCCTAATCACCACATGAACACATGGGGATTAAACAACACAATCCTAAATGATGAATGGTTCAAAAGAGAAATTAAGAAAGAGATAAAAGTATTCCTGGAACTAAATGAAAAGGAAAATACAACACAACAAAACATCTGGGACATGCTGAAAGCAGTCCTTAGAGGGAAGTGCCTACATCAAAAAATTGGGAAGAACACAAATAAATGACATAACACTGCAACTCAAAACCCTTGAAAAGCAACAGCAATCGAAACCCAAACCCAGCAGACACGAAGAAATAAAAATCAGGGTAGAAATTAATTAAATTGAAACAAAGAAAATAATGCAAATAATCAATATATCCAAGAGCTAGTGCTTTGAAAAGATAAACAAGATTGACAGACCAATAGCCCAGTTAAAAAAGAAAAAGAAAGAGTACTCCAAATCCACAAAATCAGAGATGAAAGGGGAACATCACAAAAGTAACCAGAAAGATACAGAACATTACTTTAAAAACATATATGCTACTAAATTTGAAAACCTAAAAGGAATGGATGGATCTCTAAAGGCATGGGAACCACCAAATCTAAACCAAGAAGAGATTAAGAGCTTAAACAGACCCATAACACAAAAAGAAATTGAAACTGATACAAACCTCCCAACTGAAAAAGCCCAGGA
>NW_008336076.1:2999112-3001362 GCF_000622305.1 Nannospalax galili | reverse complement strand
AAAACTGAAGGGAAAGAGTAACCAGATCAGATAGAATCCCTGATTCTTCAAAACCAAGGAGTTAATAGTTTGTCAGGTGACAATAGTAGATTCAGGAGGATCATCCCAACTTCAAGGCCAACTTAACTAGCCTTAGCTATAGAGTGAGTACCTGTCTCAACAAACAAAACAAAACAAAGGCAGAATTTACAAATTTTCAGAGATAGTTTCCAAGACAAAAGCATTCAAAGCAGGAAGCAGCTGAGTCCTGGAGGCTCAGAGGAGGGTAAAAGGCTCAGTCTAGACATAACATCAAATGGTCCTAAAGAGTGTAAACAATGAGAACATTGGCAGAGACCAATGAATAACTCAATTCCAAGGAATTCAATTGTTAAAGCACATCTAGACTATATGGAAGTTGAGGTAGAGAATGAATACAAAAGAGTTACACAAAACTGCCATATTTAAATCCCAGAAGAGCTTCAATTTGTTACAAATATTGAGAACATAAAAGAATTTTAAACTTCATTTGGAATGAAACAAGCATATATGTGCATATGCATTCATACACCAACATGGCTTAACTTACAGTGCATCAAGTGCTTTTGCTATACTATGATTTGTAGCAAACAATACTACCAGCCCCTTCTCTATCACGTGACATGCTGTTGATTGACAGTTTCCACCACTCCCCATGTGTCTTTTTTATCCTGAGGTCCAGGGATAGGGAAGAGTTTTTATCCTTATTTTCCAGCACAAGAAACTGAATGATAAACTGAATGATAAACCATCTTATTTGTGAATAAACAGCTTGAGACAAACATTTTCTTTCAGGGAAATTCATTAGTTGTTATTGATACACAGCTAAAATTTGAAATAATATTTTTGAGAACTTACCTCTACTAACATTTCCACACACTCAGTAAAACAGCTGGGACTGCTGCTTCCCTGGGCCTGCATGACCCACAGGCCTCTCTCAGGGGTAATTCAATATACCCCCAACACACCCCACCCCCATACCTTGGCTCTCCCAGCCTCATTCACCCTCCCATCTCACCAGCAGGTCTCTCCTCCTATTCTGGGACTTGTCCCATTCCTTGACTTGGCACCCCAACTTGGCACCCCAGGCACCGGGGAACCACCACTGCTTCCCGATCCTTTGCATCCAGACCAACCCAGTTCCTCAGTGCAGTCCCCAGGAGCTCTTGGGGCTGCTTTCCACCCCATCTTCCTTTGCATCTCTGGGTGGAATGGCCACCACCTGCCCTAGACCAGCATCTTTCCTGGGCCTTGCTACCAGACCAGTTCAATCTCCAAATTCCTAAGGCCAAAATCTTTCCTGGAGGGATCCACACCTTAGGAGAAAGGCTGATAGCATCTGATCCTCAGCTGACTTGGGCCTCTGTGGGAACTCCTGAAGACAAAAGGAATCTGGCCACTCCAATATAAAATCAAAAGGCAGAACTGGAAGTTTAGATGAACCAGCTTTTCATGCCCCAAAAGTAAATCACAAAGGCACATAAAGTTTACAAAAAGAAGTAGAGGTAAACTTGAAGGCTTGAGTCTCACACAAGAATCAGAAACGACAAAAGAAATTCACCTGTCAAAATCACAGAGAAAAAATAATAATATGAAAAACCAAAATAACATATCCCCACCAATAGTCCTCTAGAGGAGTGCAATGAAAACCCCCTAGAGAGAATGCAGGACATAGAACTAAAAAGAACAATTACAAACATGATAAAAGAATTCAGTGAATTTAAGAACACACGAAATCAAAGAACTAAAGGAAGATAAGGATAAACTTTTGAATGAATCCAGAAAAAAAGCAAGAAATATTGAAGACTACTCAGGCTGAAATGAAGGAGGAAGTAAAAACACTCAGTGAGCCAATTAGAAATGACAGAAGAAAGCCTCACCAATAGGATGAATGAAGTGGAAAACAGAGTGTCAAAACTGGAAGATAGAGTGGATGAACTAGACCACTCAAAAAAGATTATAAAAAATTTAAGAAATCACAAGAATGGAATATGCAGGAATTGTGTGACACCATGAAAAGACCAGACTTACGAATCATAGGCACACAGGCAGGAAAAGAATCCCAAGATAATGGCATGGACCAGATCTTCAACAGAATCGTGGAAGAAAATTTCCCAAAATTAAAGAAAGACAGGCCCATATAAAGACAAGAAGCATATAGAACACCAAACAGACAGGACCAGAAAAGAAACTCTCCATGGCACATCATAGTAAAAACACTAAATGTACAAA
>NW_008336076.1:2990755-2999039 GCF_000622305.1 Nannospalax galili | reverse complement strand
TGCAAACTATGAAAGCCAGAAGAGCCTGGACCAAAGTATTCCCAGTTGTAATGACCACAAATGTCAACCCAGAAAACTATAGCCAGCCAAAATGTCTAATATAGTTGAAGGGTAAAGAAAAATCTTCCATGACATGAATAGGCTGAAGGAATTCTTGTCCACAAAACCAGCCCTTCAGAGAGTTCTGAAAGCAATACAAAGAGATGAAGAAAGGTGCCGGGGCCTGAGGCCAGGGGTGAGGCAGGATGGTGCCTAGAGGAAATGGCCGGGGCATGATCAGACTTGTTTGGCGCCTAGAGGAAATGACAGAAACATGGCCAGACTTGTTTTTGAAGAATCGCTGATTGGCTCCTGGCATTTCCGTGCATCTTGGCAGCGCATGATCACCTCGCGAATGCTATGCTGTGCTATGGAGAGGAGACTGCATGCTCAAGTTCATCTTTAATATGATTGGACACTTGGTTGGGGAGGGGATTTTCCTTTGTGGTTTTTGCCTTCATAAGCCCTGTAACGCCTGCAATAAATGAGTTCCTGCTTGACTGGCTCCCTGTTGCATCTGATTGTCTCCCGGGGAGCCTGAGGATAACAGGCAGACAGCTCATCTCCCTTTCCCCCGCTCCTGTGTTGGGGCAGGATCACTGACAGAAAGGAATGACTATAACCAAGGGGTTGCAGAAAGAAGTTCAATGAAGGTATAACTATGGAAAAGTACAGCTATATCAAGAATGTAAACAGAAATAAAAATGACAGGATTCAATACTCATCTTTCATTAATAACTTTAAATATTAATAGACTGAACTCCCCAGTCAAAAGACACAGACTTTTGGTGAATGGATTAAGAAACAAAACCCATCTTTTTGTTGGCTGCAAGAAAGTCATCTCACTTTCAAAGACAGACACTATCTTAAAGTGAAAGGATGGAAAAAAATATACCAAACAAATGGTACTAAGAAAAAAGCAGGTGTAGTAATTCTAATATATGACAAAGTAGACTTTAAACTAAAACTAATCAGAAGAGATAAAGAGGGCCGCTTCATTCTGGTCAAAGGAACAATAAACTAAGAAGATATTACAGTCATGAACATATATTCCCCAAACTATGGTGTACCCAACTTCATAAAAACAATACTACAGGACTTTAAGGCACAGATTAATCCCAACTAATTAATAGTAGGGGAATTCAATACCCCACTGTCTCCATTAGATGGTCAACAGGACAGAGAGTTAACAGAGAGACATCTGAATTAAACAATACCATATATTAAATGGACTTAACAGACACCTACCAAGTATTCCACCCAAGCAACAAAGGACATACTTTCTACTCAGCACCCCATGGAACCTTCTCCAAAATTGGCCATATACTGGGGCACAAAACAAACCTCAACAAATACAAAAACATGGAAATAATGTCATGCATTGTATCAGACCACAATGCAATAAAGTTTATAATCAACACCAGAAGAAGTCCTAATCACCACATGAACACATGGAGATTAAACAACACAATCCTAAATGATGAATGGTTCAAAAGAGAAATGAAGAAAGAGATAAAAGTATTCCTGGAACTAAATGAAAAGGAAAATACAACACAACAAAACCTCTGAGACACTCTGAAAGCTGTCCTTAGAGGGAAGTTTATAGCTCTAAGTGCCTACATCAAAAAATCAGAAAGAACACAAATAAATGACAATATTGCAACTCAAGACACTTGAAAAGCAACAACAAATGAAACCCAAACCCATCTGACAAGAAGAAATAACAAAAATCAGGACAGAAGTTAATGAAATTGAAATAAAATAGCACCCTAATCAATGAATCCAAGAGCTGGTTCTCAGAAAAGATAAATAAGATTGGCAGACTGCTAGCCCAGTTAACCAATAAAGAGCACCTCCAAATCAACAAAATTAGAGATGAAAGGGGAAACATCACAACAAACACGAGAAAGATACAGAACATTATAAGGGAATACTTTAAAAACCTATATGCTACTAAATTTGGAAACCTAAAAGAAATGGATGGCTATCTACAGGTATGGGAACCACCAACACTAAAGCAAGAAGAGATTAAGAGCTTAAACAGACCCATAACACAACAAGAAATTGAAACTGTAATACAATACTACTTAATTTATTCAAAAAGATAGAAATGGAGGGAGAACTTCCAAATTCCTCTATGAATCCAGCATCACTCTAATACCAAAGCCAGGTAAAGACACAACCGAAAAAGAAAACTATAGACCCATACCCTTAATGAAAATAGGTGTAAAATTCTCAACAAGATACTTGCAAACCGCATACAGACACACATCAAAAACGTCATCCACCATGATCAAGTCGGCTTTATCCCAGAGATGCAGGCATGGTTCAATATATGTAAGTCAATAAACATCATAAATCATATAAATGGGCTCAAAGACAAGAACCACGTGGTCATCTCAATAGATGCAGAGAAGGCCTTTGATAAAATTCAATGAGCATTTGTGTTCAAAGCCTTAGAGAGAACTGGACTGGAGGGATCATATCTCAACATAATTAAAGCCATATATAACAAACCACACCCAACATCATTCTAAACAGAGAAAAAGTGGAAGCATTCCCATTGAAATTAGGAACCAGACAAGGCTTTCCACCATCTCCCCTTGTCTTTAACATAGTGCTTGAAACTACTGCAAGAGTAACAAGACAAGAGCAGGAAATTAGAGGAGTAATAATTGGAAACGAAGAGATCAAATTATCCCGTTTTGCAGGTGATGATATTATAGCTAAGAGACATGCAAAATTCCACCAGAATACTCCTAGAAATTATTAACATTTTCAGTAAAGTGACAGGTTAAAAAATTAACCTACAAAAGTCTGTAGCCTTTCTATATACCAACAACAAGCAATCAGAGAAAGAGCACATGGAAACACTTCCTTTCACAATAGCTGAAAAAAAATCTCAGAATATACCTGACCAAAGACATTAAAGAGCTCTATAATGAAATTTTAAATCTTTAAAAAGAGATTGAGGAAGACATCAGAAGTTGGAAGAACCTTCCATGCTTGTGGATTAGAAAATTAATATTGTGAGAATGACCATCCTACTAAAAGCTATTTACAGATTCAATGCTATGCCAATGAAAATCCCCATGACATTTTTCATAGAATTGGAAAAAATCGTCCTAAGATTCATATGGAAGCACAAACGACCTTGGACAGCCAAAGCAACCCTGAGCACTAAAAACAATGCCGGGGGGGATTACTATACCAGTTTTTGGTCTGTATTACAGAGCTGTAGTCATAAAAACAACATGGTACTGGCATAAAAATAGACCCATAGATCAATGGAACAACATAGAAGACCCAAATATGAGTAAATGCAATTTCACCCACCTGATATTTGACAAAAGGGCCAAGAATATTCACTGGAGGAAAGACAGCATGTTTAGCAAAAGGTGCTGGCAAAACTTGATCATCACCTGTAAAAGAATGAAACTAAACCCCTACCTTTCACCTTGCACAAAAGTCAATTCCAAATGGATCAAAGACCTCAATGTAAAGCCTGAAACTGATACTGTTAAAACATTGGCAAAATATACAAGATATAGGTATAGGAAAGGATTTTCTAAACCGGACATAAATTGCCCAGGAAACAAGGGCAAGAATTAACAAATGGGACCTCATTAAACTAAAAAGCTTCTGTACATCAAAGGAGGCAAGCAGGGAAGTGAACAGAAAACCCACAGAATGGGAGAAAATCTTCACCAGTGAAACATCTGACAGAGGTTTAATATCCAGAATATATAACTAACTTAAAACACAGAGAATCAAGACAAGAAGTAACCCAATTAAAAGATGGGCTAAGGAGCTGAACAGAAAGTTCTCAAAAGAAGAAGTAAAGATGCCTCTGAAGCATCTTAAAAGATGTTCAACATCACTTATAATTAGGGAAATCCAAATTAAAACCACTTTAAGATTTCATCTTACCCAAGTCCGACTTGCTAAGATCAATAGAACATATGATACCAAATGTTGGAGAGGATGTTGGGAAAGGGGAACACTCATTCACTGCTGGTGGGGTTGCAAAATTGTTCAACCCCTATAGAAAGCAGTGTGGAGAATTCTTAAAAAACTACAAATGAACCTACCATTTGACAAAGTTATATCACTCCTTGGCATATACCCAAAGAACCCATCCAATTCCAGAGACACTTGTACATCCATGTTTATTGCTGCTCTTTTCACTATAGCTAAGAGATGGATGCAACCTAAGTATCCCTCAATTGACAAGTGAATAATGAAAATGTGGTTCATTAATATGATGGAATTTTACTCAGCAGTAAAGAAAGATGAAATCATGAAATTTGCAGGTAAATGGATGGAACTAGAAACTGTTATACTAAGTGAAGTAACACAGACTCAGAAAAAAAAAAATGACATATGTTCTCCTTCATATGTGTATCCTAGAATCAAACACTGATAAGTGAGTATGTATCCAGACATTAACTACAGAAACTAGGATAATGGAAAGGAAACAGGGAGGTAAAGGAAAAGAAAAACTTGAAAGAGAAGAACAGTAAGAAACAGGACTTAATAAGGGAGATACAAATATAAATTGGGTTAGTTTAAGGGAGGGGAGAGGGAAGGGTATACAAAGAACTTAGGGGATAAAGGGAAAGAAGGAACTCAAGAGAGGTAGGACTGTAGGAGAAGGGTATTATTAAGGGAGAAAGGGGGAAAATGGAGGCAACTTAATTGTGAAAACCATGATGGAGCGGTGAGACAATGAGAGAGATAAATAATGCCTAGCTAGTTTTAAAAACCAGAGGGAACCATATTACTCCAACAACGTACTGGCAAATTATACATAGCTAATCAAGAAATATATGCCTAGGTAAGATTTATGTGAGAACAACTTGTCTTTGCCTAAGATTTATCTACATGACACACAGCAATTAAAAGTACCAGACTGGTGGAACTAAGCTTCTTGGATGTTTAACAGACATACTTTGAGGCCTATAATAATTTGTTCAGAGGATATAAAGGACAATTTTTGCTCCTTGCCCTCCTAGGTTGACTAGTTCCAGGGACTTTGAGCATCTTTCAAAATATCCTGTAATTGTGGTGGGTCACCTGTCCTTTTGATCAAGGAGGCTGAGAAGACTCCATCAGGTGGACTTGAACCAGTGTCCAGTCTATAAAAAGGAGGGTCAACACAGAGGAATCACTTCCTCCATGCTCCCAAGCAAAGCCAACCATGGTCGAGTAGGGCCTTTGACTTATCTTCACATAGGTGGAACTGGTAAAAGAAAGGAGCCAGGGGCTCCTCCCAAGCCCATGTGACCCCTGAGGAACAGATCCTCAAATGATCTTAAGAGTAAAAATAAATTCGTTTATCTGGGCCAACTGTATGCTGTATGGCCTTAAACACTCAAAGGGAAAGTATAACCAAAGATTAAACAGGTCAATATAATTTCTTAAGAGTCCATATGCATAGCTAAAGACTACATAACATGCAACAATGCCAGATAGGTGATACCTTCTTTCGACTTGTTGGCCAGGGTGGCCAAAGGGACTCCCAGATAGTAACCCAGAATAGAACTGGGAAAATGAACAGCAGACCCCAATCTTATCTAAAGGAATATTGACAACTGATTCCTGCTAGATGAGGAGCAACTGACTTTCCTAAAACAAAGACCTCTAAATAGGCTGACTAGATTCACCTGATGGACAAGTAGTAGGGAATGGCTGGCGGTGCCAACAACACAGCACACAGTAGCAGGGATATCAGAGTATAACGGGGAAGGGAGGCTGTGGAGGGTGCCATCTGGGAAGTGGGTGTATATTTGAACAAGATGGTTCGCGATGTTCTTTTTGATATGCACACACACACACACACACACACACACACATACACATACAAACCAACAAATTTTAAAAAAATGTATTATATTTGAAGAGAAAACATGTAAATTTATGTCATGTTAATTAGTAGAGGTGATAAACATTACCACTGAAATCTGATGACTTTATACACAAGCGCCAAGGATCCAAGTGTAACCAATTATGACTAGTAATAATCAGATACATACAGATTAAAGATGCATGTGCCAGCATCTAAGTGTTAGTAGCAAAATCCAATGAGTCTTTTTGCAGGGAACAATATATTCTAAAATGAAACAGAGATCTTTTTTTTTTTTTTTTGGTCTTTTTGAGACAGGGTCTCCCTGTAGCCCCAGCTGTCCTGGAACTCACTATGTAGACCAGGCTGGCCTTGAACTCACAGGGATCTGCCTGCCTCTGCCTCTCGAGTGCTGGGATTAAAGGCGTGAGCCACCAGAGATCTTTTTTAAAAGTTAAACACTCATTCAATTTTATGTCTTACAGGGCTTACTGAATTCAATATTGTATACCTGTATTAAAACTGTGAACCTAGAAACTTACAGCCACTTGTGAAAGAGATGTACTCTTGCTCTGGAATGTTTTACTAAATATGTTAAAGCTGTAATGAAATGCTTCTTCTACTCATGTATTTATTAAAAATTAAAAAAAAACAGCTGGGACTTTCAAAATTCTTATAAACTCATATTGCCTTTTGTGAACAATATATGCATATCTTAACTTCCTTCCTTGGTAGCCAATTTAGTAACAAAGCAATTTGCCATGTGTCTGTGAATATGTGCAGCATTTTACAAAATCTGTGTCAAAACTTTGCAAAATAATGGCACAAAAATGAAAGAAAAATGAGTATTAGAAAGGTTTTAAGAATTACAGCTTGTCACATATAAAGAGCCAATTAAAAGAATGCATGAGAAAATAAATATATACATTTTGAAATTTAATAAGCAAAATTTTAGCTATACATCACTCAGCAATTGGATTTCCTAATTCATTTTTAACCAACAGCATTCTGCCTGGGATAATGTTTAAGTGGCATGAGATTTGATCTGGGAGACTATGAGATACGCTCAGTTATTGTCTCTCATTCTCTCTCTCTCTCTCTCTCTCTCTCTCTCTCTCTCTCTCACCTCCCTCCCATGTGTGTGTGTGTGTGTGTGTGTGATCCCTATCTTCTCTCTCCTAAAAGTGGAAATAAGAGAACTGATTTGCTGTTTTATATAGATTGCTATGGTTACTTATTGTTCTGCTTATTTTTTTTAATCTGTTTTTCTTTCGTTTTTTGAGAATAATTTATTTTTTGCAAGTTCACTGACCTTTTCTTTTCTAATTGTCTTCTATGAATTATATTAAATATACTAATTTGTTAAGATATGGATGATCCATACATCTTCATTGTTTTCAGTATTTATATTGCTTTGAATATCCATAAACATATTTATGAAAGGTAAGATTTTAGTTCATGGTCTACTAATTCCACCATGGCTGCTACATTCAGGTGTTTTTCTTCTAGGTGTGTTTTCTTGTTTCTCTATAATCTTGATAATTTTGATTTCTATACTGTAAGTGATGAATTTCACATGGATGGGTGGTGGTTATGTTGTTATAGAATATTGAAACAAACAGGTTGAATTTTGTTCTAACACACAGGAAAGTTACTCTTCATTAGGAATTATTCATCTGAACCCATTGGTAAGCTTTGTTATGGTAGGCTCAGAGCAGCTTTTTCTATGGTGCTGTAGCTCAAGTGCCTTAATGCAATCTTTCCCATGCTTAACAATTTGTCCCTGTCATATTAGTCTTTCCTTTCCTTTATGGCTAGTTGGAAAAAAAAAGTAGTAAAATTTATAGGAAATGTTCAACTTATTGCTTATTTTTTCTTTGCTAATTTTCAGTGATTCTATTTTTAAAATGTATTTATTTTTATTTTCTGTGTATGAGTGTTATGCCAGCATGTGTGTAAGAGCACACGTGCGCAGTTCCTGTGGAGGACAGAAGAGGATGTTGGATCCCCTAGAACTGGTGTTACAGATCGTTGTTAGTCACCATGTGGGTGCTGGGATTTGAACCTGGGTCTTCTCCAAGAGCTGCCAGTACTCTTAATCGCTGAGTCACCACTCCAGCCTCACTGATTTTTAGTGATTATTTACCTATACTATGGATGGTTTTCCTCCCACAAATGAAAAAGGTTAGCCTCCATTCCATTACTTTGCTGTATAAAATCCCACCTTCTTAATCTCCTTATTGTTGCCCCAATCAACTACTTTTAGGGTTTATTTCATTTGATTTCTGCTGTTGTGTTTTTTTTTTCTAGTACAGTATCTCCAGGTGGAAGGTTAGCATTTATAACATTGGCCTTGTTTGCTTCTTATTTTCCCAGGAACCCCTGGTATATGTTATCAAT
>NW_008336076.1:2979266-2990703 GCF_000622305.1 Nannospalax galili | reverse complement strand
ATCTATCTATCATCTATCTATCATCTATCTATCTATCTCTATCATCTATCTATCATCTATCATATATCTATCATATTTACATCTATCTATCTATCTATCTACCTATCATCTATCATCAATCTATCATCTATCTATATCATCTATCATCTATCTATCTCACTATCTATCTCACTATTTATCTCACTATCTATCTCACTATCTATCTATCTATCTATCTATCTATCTATCATCTATCTATCTATCATCCACCTATCTGTCTATCTAATCTATCTTCTATCTAGCTATCTATCTCTATCATCTATCATCTATCTATCTATCATCTATCTATCATCTATCATGTTTACTATCTGTACCTATGTACGTACCTTTTCTATCTATCTATCTATCTATCTATCCATCCATTAATCTATCATCTATCTTCATCATCATTATCTATCTATCATCTATCTATCTATCTATCATCTATCTATCATCTATCTATCATCTATGATCTGTCTATATTTATCCATTTCTGACTTTCTAGTTCTTTAGAGTGGAATGAAGGAAATGGTTTATTATTTGTTTGTGTTAAAATATTTTATTGGTTATTCGAGAATTTTATACAATGTGATCATGTTTAGACTCCCCCCTGACCTCTACCCTCAACTCACTCCCCCTTTATGTCCTCTATAATAATTTTCTTTCTTTCTTTTTGTTTGTGAAGCCTATCAAGTCTAATTTGAACACGGATGAACAGGAATCTCTGTAACAAGATATAGATTCCTTTGGGTATGTACCCAAGAAGAGTATGACATATAGGCTATCTATTTTTAGCTTTTTGAGGACCTTCCATGCTGATCTCCATAGCGACTGCACCAATGTATATTCTCACAAGCTGGGAAGAAGTGTTCCTCTTTCTGCACATTCTCGCCAGTATTTGTCATCATTGGTTTTTGGATCTTAGCCTTTCTGAGTAGGGTAAATGAAATCTCAATGTAGTTGTAATTTTCATTTCCTTGATGGCTAAAAATGTTGACCATTTAAAAAAATATTTCTGAGTAATTTGTATTTCATCATTTGAGAATTCTCTCTTTCGTTCCTTGCACCAATATTTCATTGGGTTGCTTGTGTTTTTTATGGTTTTTTTTTTAGTTATTTGCACATTCTAGGTGATAACCCTCTGTCAGAAATAGAAGTTGCAAAGAGATTTTTTTTTCCCATTCTGTAGGTTGCCTCTTCACTTGAATGATGGTGTCCTCCACTGTACAGAAGTTTTTTAGTTTCATGAGGTCACCAAGACAGTTGTTGGTCTTAATGTCTTGCTCTTGGGGTTCTATTCAGAAAGTCCTTCCCTGTGCATATCAGTGCCTATATATTTTCTACTTTGTCCTATATTAGAGTCAGTGAATTCAGGTGTTATGTTGAAGCCCCTGATCCATTTGAAGTTGAGGGCTGTGTCATGTGAGAAATAGGGATCTAGTTTCCTTCTTCCACATGTAGCTATCCATGTGATCAGAGCCATTTGTTGAATATGCTGTCTTTTGCTCAATTTGTATTTTTGGCCCCTTGGCCAAAAATCAGGTGACTCTAAGTGCATTGACCTAAATCTTGGTTCTCAATTCTAGTCCATTTATCATTGTATCTGTTTTTTATTTCTAGTACCATGCTGTTTTATTACTTTAGTTCTGTAATATAATTGGAAATCAGAGATAATGGTGCCTCTATTGCAATTTCTGTTCAACTAGCTCTCTGAGGAGTTACATGACAGAGGGGCAAAATAAAAATAAAATAAATAAAAAAGTATCTTCTCCAATCAACCTTAAATTTCATGATCAATTTGTTAAGGCAAGTATCTAATCTTTCCTCATTTCCAATTACACAACATTCACACATGCATGCACACACATACACACACACGTTTGTGTACAAACATACTCTGAATGCACAGGTGGCACATATTTGGGGCCCCACAAGTACATACATGGATCCTTGTGCACTTATCTCCTTCTTTCTCTCCTGGGTCTTCATCTTTAGCATTCGTGTCCTGTTAACTCTCGCCTGGTCAGAAAAGGAGATCTCTTCTGGCCTAATGTCACACCTTTGAAATATTGTAGCTCTGCAAGTGTTGCAGGTTTTGTTCCTCCCAGACCTAGCATTTTGCTCTACCCTTATTCCTAGAGTTGAGGTAATATGAAGGATTTGCCAGAATCTTCTTCAGCAACTTCTATTTAAAATATTTTGTTCTCTTGTTATATTGTGATTGTTTCTACTTCTGGGATGTTCCAGAAATTTAGCACAGCAGTATATCACCTGGTAAATTTATGTATTACTTGAAATGGATTGTCCCTCTTCACTAATTTCAGGACTAAATATTAGGTCATATTTTGGCTTTTATTCCTGACAAATTTATTCATTTTCTAAAGGAAACGTTGCAGTTATTCTTGAAGATATTGAAATGAATTATAGATGAGCTTGCTGAAAACCTACTGCTCAACTTTGTGGAAATAGAAAGATGCCAGAAAACCAGATAATAAGAGGTATTATTTTAAATATCTTAAACATTGTTGGGTAAAGTAAAAGCACTAAAATTTCTGGAAAAATTCTATTGCAGTTTATCCAAAATATGTCTTTAACTGATAGATAGAAGTAGCAAGTACTACAGGAGAGAATGTTTTTAAAAACACAGTTCATGTGCTGGATGTACAATCTGTAATCTCAGCACCTAGGAAGCTGATAGATAGGAGGAGTTAGAGTTAGAGACCAATATGGGTTCCATAGTAGAATCCTGTCTCAAGACAAGCCAAGAAGGAAGTGAACGTAAAGTAATTCATACTATGGCAAATCTTCTTTAAAAGAGTATTATACTGTCAAACCAAGAAAATAGCATAATGTAACATATATCTACATTTAAGAGAGAAAATGGCAATATTTTCTATTACTGTAGAAAATAAGAAAAATACAGATTCAACTAATATGTAAAGACCTTTGAACCAAAGTATTCAAAATAAAGACCTTTGAACCAAAGCATTCAAATTTTAATGATTAGTGAATAAACTTCTATATATAGGAAGAAAGACCAACTAGCATTTATCATAGCTTTCTGTAAACAGTGTTGATTTATTGATTAGAAAGCATATATTGCATAGTCATCGTGGTGGTGGCACACGCCTTTAATCCCAGCACTTGGGAGGCAGAGGCAGGCAAATCTTTGTGAGTTCAAGGCCAGCCTGGTCTACATAGTGAGTTCCAGGACAGCTGGAGACCCATCTAAAAAAGACAGAAAAAAAAAAAATAGCTGGTTGTGGCATGCTTTTAATCTCAAAGCTAGGGAGGCAGAAGCAAGTAGATCTCTATGAGACTGAGGCCACCCTGGCCTGATCTACAGATCCAGGCTGGCTGGGGCTATAAAGAGACCCTGTCTCAAAAAGAAAAAAAAATTAAAGTGTAAGATAGAGGTTGGAGTTGTGGCTTGGTAGTTAGGAGCACTGCCAGAGCACTTTCAAACTCATCTCCTAGCACCCTTGTCACAACTTCCGTAACTCTACCTCCAGGGGATCTGATGCCTTCTTTTGGTCTCTGTGGGCACCTATACACATGTGACACCTGCACGCCTGTTGTGTATATTCACACATGTACAAAACTAAAGATATTATAACTCTTTTAAAGAACATTCTTTTTTTAAAAAAAGGAGAGGACTCTGTAATAGTCTCCATCTGATGCAAAAAGAAGCTTCTTTGATGAGTGTGACTGGTATACCTGTTTATAAATATAAAGATCCATATTTACAGGCTGCATGTGGTGGCAGGCACTCAGGAAGCAGAGGCACGTTGATCTCTGTGAGATTGAGATCAGTCAAATCTACATAGTGAGTTCCAGGCCAGCTGGGGCTTCAGGGAGACCCTGTCACAAAAAGAAAAGAAAAGAAAAAAAAAGAATCCTTATTTGGCATACAGCAAGAAATTACATTTGTCTAGGAATGTGACAGAAGTAGGGTTTTTGCTAGGCTCTATGGCCTCTCCAGCCATGTGTATTTGGCTATGTTTACACTGCTACACATGAGTTCCCTCCCATTGAGAGGGCTTTAAGTCCCGTTAGATAGCTGTTGACTATCCCCAAGATAAAAGCGTCACACACAGAGAATAAGTGTCTGTGAGACACCCAGCCCTAAGTAACACATCTACTATGGAACCTCTATACCTAAGGTTCATGGAATATAGAACAAGGGGTAGAGAGAATACTAATGCATCTCCCTACTCTCATCAGCAAAGCTTCTTCATGCATCAAATGGTCATTAACTCAGAAAGCCACAACTGGCCAAAATGTAGAGAATAAGAGGCTACATAATATGTGTCCCTGATAGGATTCCTATGCTAAACATTGCCCACCTATGGTTCAGGGACCATGGAGGAAGAGGGGGTGGAAAGATTGTAAGAGCCAAGGATGATGCAGAACCGTAAGGAAGCAGAGCCTTCCAGGCTTCTGAGAACTTGCTTATGTGAACTTATAGCAATGGTAACAGCATGCCCAAGGCCCATGCAAACTCATCAGACAAAAACACAGTATAGAAGTGGAGAAATGAGCAACAGGCTCCAATCTTAGCCCAGGAACTATTGGCAGCTGATCACTTCTGGGTAAGGGATATTTTTTAAGGCAGTGACACTAGATAGGCTGAACAGGCTCCAGTGGATGAACTCACACTCTTGAATATGTTCTTAATTATGCTGAGGTATGATCAGTCTATTCCTAGTTTCTTTAGGGCTTTTTATTATGAAGGAATGTTACATGTTGCCAAAAATTTCTTTTTTTTCTTTTGAGATAACTATTGACATGATCATATTATTTTTGTCATTGATTACATTTCTGTACTATATTATTACATTTATTTATTTGCAGATATTGAACAATCTTTGTATCTCTAGAATAAAGCCAACTTGATAATCCTAGATGATCCATTTTTTAATTAGCATACAATGTAATGGGTTTCACGAAGGAATTTTCATATATATTTAATTTTTGTTGACCCTCTACTTCCTTTCTCCATCTCACGACCTTATGTTTTATAATCTTTATAATTTGACACATGCTTAACCAATGATGTTTTAAATGACTAATTAATTCACTCTTGGATAATATAGTTTTGAATGTCCAAAAATTTGCTGTAGTCATAGGTAACTAGATGTTTAACAAATATAAACATTCACCACATAAATCAACATGGGTGAGATGATAACTGCAGTTTTATGAAGACATCAAACATTATGCAGTACTGAAGGCATTTGATGGATTTGACAATGGTCATGGACAGGGCAAGGCAAGACAGAAACATAGAGTAATATAAATACTATAAGAACCAGGGTAAAAGAAGGGAGAGGAAAAGAGAAAAGACTTCTGTAACCTGATGAAGAGGAGGCCTGCACACTTGTCTGTTAGTTTTCCTATTGTGCTAAAATACTGACAAAAGTGACTTAAAGCAGAAATGGTTTATTTAGTTTCACAATTAAAGGTAGAAGTCTATCCTGCCAGGAAGGCCTGGTGGCATGAGATTGAGGAAGCTTATGACATTGTATCTACAATCAGGAGGCAGAGAACAAGGACAGATTTCTTTTTCTTGGCTGGTCTAGGATCCAAGCCCAGGAAAGAGTGGTACCCACTTTTAGAGCAGGTCTTTCCACTTCAACTAACTTAATGAAGATAATGCCTCACAAACAGAACTGAGGATTGTCTCCTAGCTGATTCTAGATCCTGTGAAGCTGACAATGAATACTAACCATCATAACTCTAGCCCTTGTCAACTTGACATGAAACCCATGATGTTTAAGTCTTGACTTTCCACACATTTTCCCCACAACCTCATAGCTGTCTAACAATTCAAAAATAAATCCAGTTGAACTTAAAAATTCCCCATAGTTTATAAATTCCAACATACTTAAATGTCCAAAGCCCACATCTCATCTGAGATGCAAGACACTCTCTTAACTGTGAGTCTCTACAAAATAATAAAAAAGAAGTTACCTACCTCCAACACACAATGACACAGAGTAAACACCACTATTCCGAAAGGGAATTCTGAGGCATTGCAAGGAATAATCAGACCACAACAAGTCTGAAATCTAGTAGTGAAAAACATTAAATCCTGGTTTTACCGCCAGCATCTGGGGTTTCTGATGGGATTATCTGGGCTCCAAAGGGATTGGGTAGTCCTGCCTCTCCAGCTTTGTCTCTACAGCACACATAGCATCTTTCTTGGGCTGATTTATTCCATGCCCTTCCTTATGGATGTCTTATGGTCTTGGCATCTCCAACATCCTGGATTAGCTATTGCAACACATGTTTTGTTTTTATAGCTTCTTGCAGTGGCCTTTCCGGTCTTTCTTGCATTTATTCTGACCCTGAGACATACTGCCTGGCCTCAGCAGGTTTATAGAACTGTGGAGCAAGACTCTGAGAACCCTGCATTCTTGCATCTTTTGTGCTTCAAAACTCGTACATACGGACAGCATTACCAAGTTCTGCTGCCAGCTTGCAATGGAGACTGGCCCCTTGTACCAGGTTGTAGTGGTCTTTGTATGTCTTGGTGGTTGTCCTTGCAAAATTGTTTTCCTAGGTAGTTGCTCTGGAA
The DNA here is from genome assembly GCF_000622305.1 of Nannospalax galili. NCBI lineage: Eukaryota > Metazoa > Chordata > Mammalia > Rodentia > Spalacidae > Nannospalax > Nannospalax galili. Next base: position 2,984,105 of record NW_008336076.1, on the reverse strand, counting down.
CACATAACTCCTTTTGTGGCATTCTCAATTCAGACTTTCCCCCCTCACATAAATGTTAATTTTTACAAATTGAAGTCTTTGCTGGGGTCTTGTCTTCAAAGCCAACTTTCCTAGTGTTTCAATGAAGACAGTGATTCCTCTTTCTTTAACAATTACAGATTCCTCTTTAACAATTACAGATTCTTCTTTAACAATTACAGATTCTTTGTTATCTATACTCCCTTTGTCTGGTAAACTTATGCAACTTGCTTTCCTAAACCTCATCTTTTCCTTATGTTTTGCTTTCTTCCACTGTAGTTCTGAATAAGAGTACTGAAAAGTAGCCATGCCAGAGCCTGAATGTTATCCTGACTTAAATATCTTCTACCAAACACATTATTTCATTACTTTTAATTTCAGATTCTCTGTTTCTTGGGAAATGTCAGAATGAAGCCAAAGTATAACATGAATGGCTCCTCTCCCAGGTTTTGATAGTTTTATTCCCCTCTAAAATCTTGTGAGCCAAACCTTGACTCTCCATGTTTCTTTCAGCATGCTTGCTTTCCAAGCTCCCAACACCATGGCCCAGTAAGTACCACTGACAGTCTTCTAGGGTTTTTTCAAGACAAAAGTTCCAAACATTCCACATTCCTCTCAGAGGCAAGTTCCTAAGGTGTAAGAATCACACAGTCAGGTTTGTCACAGCAATGTGCCCAGTTCCTAGTTCTAATTATCTGTTTTACTTTTCCTGTTCCTATGAAAATATCCCAAGAAAAGCAGCTTAAGGAATAAAGGACTGATTTTGTTTCCCAGTTAGAGGATAAAGTTCATCATGGCAGGAATTCCTGGAGGCCGAAGCTTGAGGAAGCTGGTTATATTGAGCTCACAGTCAGGAAGCTGAGAACAATGAATGCTCTTACTCAGCTACTTTCTCCTTTTTATGTAGTCTAGGACCCTATCTAAAGGTAGGTCTTCTTACTTCAGCAACCTAATAAGATAATCTCACAGGAGCTATCCAGATGCTAACATGAAAAAGATACTCATTTACAGGTGTGCCCAGAGTCTTGTTTTCTAGGTAATTCTGGAAACTTTCACCATCAATATTTACCATCACTATACCTCATGAATTTTAGGGTAGTTTCAGATATCTCTGTGTATTAGTCAGGGTTCTCCAAAGAAACAGAACCAGTAGAATGAATATGTATAAAGATTTATCAGCTTAGCTCACAGGATAGAGTCCGAGTAGTCCAACAATGGCTGCACCACACTGGAGAGGCTGAGAATCTGTAGTCGCTCAGTCCACAAGGCTGGATGTCTCAGTAGTCCCAATCCGGTGCTGGAGGTCTGACAAATTCCAAAATATCAGCTAGTCTTTGGTCTACAGCAGCAAGATAAACCCACCAGCGAGAGAGAAGGCAAGCCGCAAAAAGCCCCGTGTTCTCCTCTGCCTTGGTCTTTTATACCGGCTGCCATCAGAAGGTAACACCCACATTTAGGGTGTGTCTTCCGGCTTTAGATGATCCAATCAAGAAGTTCTCTTTCATTTCAGTTAATCTCAGATCAAATCAAGTTGACACCCAGTATTAGCCATCACACTCTGATAAAGATATTCTTTGACTTTATTTGACACAAAAGATTTCTGCCATCAAGAATCATCTCATAATGGCCTTTACATGTGGCACTCACACCTAAAATCATTCAAGTTTCAGTGTTATGTTTTGAAATCTCTTGCATGATTTTCTTTCTATTTGTGTCTTGTCATTTTTTTTCCCCAATCAGACTCTTGTAAGTGCTCATCCTTTGTGAAGCATTCCTTTGTTACAGAAATCCAGTCTCACCTGTCGTGATCTGTAACTCTTATTTGAGTGTCATTCCAATAACAGTGCCTTCTATTTAATGCCTCTATTCTGCTGCAGTTATTTCTATATCACTTGTCACTACATATTTTGCTTATTTTTTTGTTGTCTATCGCTCACACTAGACTTTAAGCTCACAAAGGAGGAATACTTATTTTCTGTTATGTCTATATGAATTAAGACGAATTAAGTGTCTTAAAATATTTTACTTATTACTTTTATTTTATGTGTATGAGTGTATTGCCTGCAAGTCTGTAAATACACCTGTAAAATGCAGTGCCCATGGAGGACAGAAGAGGGCATCAGGTCCTCTGGAACTGGAGTTACAGATGGTTGTTAACTATCACGTGGGTGCTGGAAATTGAACCTGGATCTTCTGTAAGAGCAGCCTGTGCTCTTAACTGCTGAGCCATCTCTCCAGCCCAAATTAAATGTCTTAAAACAGGTGAAATATACTATATCAAGATGTCAACAGGACTGAAAACTGAGAGAAATTAGTTCCAATTTCTCTCATAGTTCTTACTAGCTGTTACAATTTGGTGAAATTTGTTATGAAGATAATATATCTAACTTGACCTATATTAGATTTTTGCACTCTATTATTTATCATTATTTTCATATAACATATTTATTAGATATTCGTGTCTGTGTGTGTGTGTGTGTGTGTGTGTGTGTGTGTGTGTGCATGTGGAGGTCAGAGAACAACTTGTCCTGAGTTCTCTCTTTCCATCACGTGGATCCTGGGGATTGAACTCAGGTTGTTAGGCCTGGTGGCAAGTGTCTTTACTTGCTGAGCCATCTCTCTGTCCCAATTCTTTTTATATGATAAAAAGTATATACACATTTGAATGTGACAAAAATCAGAAAAAAGAAAGTAAATAAAAGCCTATCACTGATAATATAATCATTTTCCTCCCTTAAATATTTGCTAAAAATGCTAAAGGTCCCAATTTACTTACCTAAATTCCCACCAAATTATCTGGGGGGTAACCAACAGCTATCTAAATGGACTTAAAGGCCTCTTAGTGTGAGTAAACTCATGGGTAGCAATGTAAACTCAACCAAATACACATAGCTGGAGTGGCCACAGATTCTAAGGAAAACCCTATCTCTGTCATATCTCTAGACAAATGAAATTTCTTACCATATGCTAAATATGGATCCTTATATCTACAAACAAGTATACTGTACACCACTCACCAAAGAAGCTTCTTTTTGTAACAGATGGAGAATACTGTAGAACCCCACAATTAGTCAAACACAGAGAATATACATCTGAGAGATGCCTAGTCCTAGGTGACATATCTACTGTTAAGCCTTTATACCTAAGGCTCATGGAATGAGGGATAGAGAGAAAACTAGTACATGCTTCAACTCTAAACAGTGAAGCTTCCCTATACAACAGAGAGCAATGCACACAGAAGGCCACAACTGGCCAAGTTTTAAAGAATAAGAGACTGCAGATTGTGTGTCCCTGGACTGGACTCCTATATTAAACTCTACTTACCCACAGCTCAGAGACCATTGCTGAAGAACACATAGAAAGATTGTGAGAGCTAGGACTGGTTCGTGAACATAGGGAAGCAGAGACTTTCAGAACACTAGAAGCTTGCATGTGAACTTGTGGCCATGGTGGTATTGAACACAGGACACATGCCAACTCAGTAAGACAAGGGCCCAGAGTGGAGTGAGGGAAAAGGGTGGCAAGTCAGTGGCAGTCTGGGAACTCTTGGAGACTGAGTGCTACTGCTCAGGGAGTGTAGGCCTTATTTACAATCCCTAAATAGGTTGAGTAGACTCCAGTGGATGAATTTGCTCTGAAGGACATCAGGGTACAAATCTTTGGATAGGACTTAACATGTATGGTGGAATACATAAGGTCCAGTGGAGATTTGGGGGAGCATGGATGGGGAATGGGGTCTAAATTTGATTATGAACTGTGATATGAAATTACAAAAGCTCAAAAAAAAAATGAAAATAAGAAAAAAACTTTCCCAAATTGCCGATTCACTCCAGGAGCTTCATAAATGAGGAAAACTCCAAATCGTCCTTTGTGAATGCGACATGAAATTGGTAGAACTTTGTTTCTGTGATACTGTATTCACTCACCCTTCAGTTACTTAAATAGACCATACTTTTAGGGTATAATTTTTTTAGGTTACAATATGTTTTTATGGAGAAAATTCACTCATTTTTAGAATAAAATTTAGAATACTACACTCTCCTCAATAAAATCTCACCTGAAAAGAGGTGGAAAATTCTTCAGAGGCTTTGAAGTCTGTGGTGTCCACTTATCTCTTTACTATTTGATTTTATGCCATAAATGTACAGCTAAAACTTTACTTTCCTCGCCTGTCACATACATCTTAAGTATCATAAATTTATACATGAGAACTGTGCCTTGTGTTCCATTCCTTCCCTTCTCCAGCACCCTGCTCACTAATGAACCCATATAAGATGGGAAAAATTTTGGACATCATTTAAGTGAAAGACAATTCTTTAGCCATTGGCTAAGCATATTCACCCCATGCCCCACAGACACATAGTTACTGATTTACTACCCATAAATGTACTTTTATATAGAATTAGTTTTGTAAAAGTCTGTATGCATTTCTGTGATGAAGTCATGACTTACAAAATAGCTTCTTCAGTTAGAAAACCTCTGCATTCAAAAGAAAACCTACTAAATAGGTTATTTAAAAGAACCAGTGAGAAAAAGAAGTAAACCTATTACAGACTGACTGACTGATGATGGCCAGGGTCACAGGCCCAAGTTTTAGCAAAGTCCTACGGTTCTGAGAATGGAGTCCAGATGCTTTCTTAGGTACGGGTGTCATTATTTTTAGCAAAAGAAACCTTTTCACCCTTAGTTACGTCAAAACACAAAGAATTCCATAAATCAGTGCCAGGTTTGTTTTTATTCCTAAATATCGGAGCAAATGCATATTTATACACCATAAATTTTTTGACTCATTTTCAGAATAAGGATGTAGAAAATGAGAGG
>NW_008336076.1:2974380-2979222 GCF_000622305.1 Nannospalax galili | reverse complement strand
AGAGAGAGAGAGAGAGAGAGAGAGAGAGAGAGAGAAAGAGAGAGAGATTTTTTTGGAGTTTTCTGCATCATGAAATTTCTCTTAGTTTGAACAATAAAATTGAACCAGTCAGTTTAATTTTATTGCTAGTCAGTTCCCTGGAATGAGACCAAGCTACAGAGTTTCTACTGAAAACATTCTAAGAAATGCTTAAACCCAGACTTTAAACATACATATAAAAACGCTGTCATCACAAGCTTTATAAATTTATAAATGTCTTGATTTTGAAGGCATGCCCTTTTTTATCATTGAGAAATACAGAAATATTTGAAATTCTCCAGTAATCTTGGGCTCACAAATGGAAACATTTGGCTGTATTTGTTTCACAAGCACACAGGGTCTGTCTGCTTTTGGTTCTATGTAATTAGAATGTACAGATTTGACATCAAATGTGTTACATTGTAGTTACAACAAAATGAACTCAGGACAAATGTGAAAAAGGTTGGATGCAATTTAGATTATAATGTTCTAAAAGTGTAGAGAAAAGGAATGAACAAGCCAAATGTAATCCCTTGTGTACATATAGCAAATTAACAGGTTAACCAGCCTTAGAACTTGGCAGTTTTCTTACTGAGACCAAAATACAAGTCATATTCTCCACACTAATCACAATTATTACTCTGTTCCTATATCATTTAATATGAATAGCATAAAAATTTCCTTTTGTGTATGTTTTGTCTATTCTTACCAAAGTCAGATTAAACTGACTGAAAATAAATTAACTGATCAACAGACTGATGAAACTGACCAGAACATTTAGATATATATTAGGAGAATTGGAAGGCTATACCAATATTTGAAGGAAAAAAAACCTGAAAACTTCTAAACAACTAGCTCCTATTATTTTATTAAAAATATTTTATTTGCCAAGAGTGTGGCACACGCCTTTAATCCCAGCACTAAGGAAGCAGAGGCAGGCAGATCTCTGTGAGTTCAAGGCCAGCCTGGTATACATAGTAAGTTCCAGGCCAGCTGGGGCTACAGGGAGACCTGTCTCAAAAAGACGAAAAAAAAAAAAAAAGATTTATTTTTATTTTATGTGTATGAGTATACTGTTTGCATGTATGTAAGTGCACCCATATTGTGCAATGCCTGTGGAGGTCAGAAGGGGGTATCTCCTCCAGATTCCCTGGAACTCGAGTTAGGACATTTGTTAGCTGCCATGCAGGTACTGAGAATCAAACCCGGGTCCTCTGCAAGAGTAACCAGTGCTCTTAACCACTGAGTCACCTCTCCAGCCCCACTAATTCCTATTGTTCTCTTTGAACTCAAATTCTTTGTCACATAGAGCAGATAAAGAGTTCTTTTCTTACCCATTACTAGATTCATGGTAGAAATACCATAATGAGTGACATGGGAGACCCAAAGATGGGAGGGCTGGGAGCAGGGGCTGGGTGTTCTGTGTACTATTTTGCTGTTTTGGGAATGGAACAACCAACGGTACATGATCAAATGTGACTATCAGATCTTTCTAAGCCTCTCTGTTTCCATTTCCTATGGGTGTCAAAAAGGCATCATTGGATTAAAAGGTTTATGATCTTGCTCTAGGGAAAAGGCCAGGAGAAAGTGAGAGTGACCATCTTGCCTCATTTTCTCAAAGACCATGGTACCATATTTCATTCCTACTGTGATCACTTTATTAATGATGATTAACCACATATGAGCAAGAGCTCCTCTACCATCAATTTTCAATGCTAGGTGTTTGCAGACCTAATGACACAAAGGAAACAAAGTAGGTGCTTAATTTTAGCCTGAAAAATTCTAACTGAAACATACCACTAAACAGAACCAATTATCCTAGTCAGGTGTGGGTAGATTTTCAAATGATTTCCAAAGGGAAAATGGCTGAAAAATAAACAATATGAAACTGTACATGTATAAGGGTAGAGTAGCTTGGAGAATCAGAATAATCATGGGAGGCCTTGGTGTGCCATACAAAGAGGAATTACATTTCAGCAGCAGCAGAGCTCGGCTAAGGCAAAAATAGGAACTTAAGCACAATTAATTCACCTGGACCCTATCTGTTCTGAACGTGTGCACTCAGTTATTGTCTGCTTTGAAGAATTTCCCCTTGGAGCTGAACTCAAGTATGTCGTTATCCTCAATATGGTTATAACATTGTCCCAGAGTCCACTAAATCTTTGTAAATCATATGAAACAAGAAAATGTGTTAAGTTCTGGAAGTTCTTGTCCCAGGTGGACTGATTTAACTTACATCCTGCCTAGAGTGCACTGAATTTTATCATTGGTATGGAGCAGAAAACTAAATGTGTTTTGACTGGACTAGGATACACAAGCAACATCCTTGGGACAGAGTGATCTGAGTAATTTAGATATTTTGGTAAAATCACTTTAATTGGAGGATGAAGGAGCAAAATTGGAAGCAATGTAATTTTTCTACAATCTTTCAAATTCTAGTATTAAGAGGGTTTAAAAGGTAGTCATCTGCTGTTTTTCTAATTATAAAAAATTAATATTCATTGTGAGACAGTCCCTCTTTTTCTAAGGTTTCCATTCTGTAGTTTCAGTTACCTGAGGTCATTTATGGCCAAAAATATTAAATGAAAAATTCCAGGAAAAGAAGTTTACGAGCAGTGAACTGCACAGCATCCTGAGACACACAGTGAAGTTTTGCATGATCCAGCTCTGTTCTTCTTGGTGTGTGAATCATCTGTTGGTCCAACATATCCATGTGTGCACATCATCATCCATTAGTGTTAGCCACTCAATAGCCATCTCGACTGTCAGACCCAAGTGCTTGTTGTGTGACCACAGTTCTTGTGTTCAAGTAACCTGTACGCAGCAATCTTTTTTGGGGGAGGGAGTTGTCTGTTTGATTTTGAGACAGCGTGTCCCTGTAGCCCCAGTTGACCTGAAACTCACTGTGCAGACCAGGCTGTCTTCTATCTCACAAGTCCTAGGATGAATGGTGTGTCCCACCATGCTAAGCTTAGCTTACCTGAAGTCACAGTATCTTCACCATTGACCTCACTTCAGCTCATCACATAGGACATGTGTCATACCACATTATCACAAGAAAAAAGGAGAATGGAGTATAAAAAGATATTTTAGATAGTTTGGAGAGAGAAAGAGAGAGAAAGAGAGAGAGAGACAGAGACAGAGACAGAGAGAAAACCTTTACTGCATACTATTTGTACAATTGTTCAATTTTATGATTAGTTTTGTTAATCTCTTACTGTTACTAACTTTACAAATTCAATTTTATCATAGATGTGTATAGATAGGATAACATGGTATACATTAAGTTTGGTTCTGTCTCTGATTTCAGGCACACACTGAGGGTCTTGGAATGAATCATCCTTAGATGGATTGGTAGGCACCATATGACCTTGTAATCCCAGAGAACAATCATGAAGTAAAAATCTAACCCCCAACACCCTAGTTTGAAACTTCAATTCTAAAGAAAATATCTGTATTTTTGTGTTTAGTTTTTCAAAAAAAATCCATTAATATGCTTTTTAATGATTCAGTTAATTTTCTAAAGTTTTGCTTAATGTATTATGGGCATTTGCCCAATTCTTTATATTTATTTGTGAAATGTGATTTTTAAATTAATACATGCATTTATTTTTCTGAATATAATAATTTATTGGGCTAATATGTCAATGATAGAAGTTTTTGCACTATTATTATTTTGTACAATTATAAATGCCATAATTATGTGAAAGTATTTGGGCACATGTTAGATTTGACTCAGATACTGAGTTTGAAGTATGCAGTCTTTAAGGCCTTCAATAAAAGTTACTAATTATGTTTCATAATCCCTCCATTAACTTATGTCTACAGGAAAAAGGTGTGTATGGTTCTCTACCCTCATGCAAATGTTGGATTATGCTATATCTTCTTAAAGAAATATAGCAATGAATAGTTATTTTAATTTGTATTCCTTCAATTAGGAGAATAGTTTAAGTAGATTAAATTGTATTTATTAATCATTTTCATTTTCCCTTTGCAAGTGCACATTTCTTTGTCTAAATAGCTGATGGAATTTTTTGCATTCTTTATCCATCTGAGCTTTTTGTTCTATGATTGAAAATACATTTCATCATTAGTTTTGTTTCTTTTACTTCTCTGTGTGATATTTTAAATATTTGAAAGTGTAATTATATTTGTTGAGGTTAGTAGTCAAAATTATCCTTTATTTCTTCCTCTTTTTCATACTTAGAATTTTTCCTTTATTAAATGGATCATAAAATTATGCAAAAGTCTAAGTGTATGTGTTTTGCTTTAAAACCTAATGATTTTTAAAAAATTATTTATTTTTATTATTTTACATGTAAGAGTGTTATGCCTACATGTGTGTAAGTGCACCCATGTCATGCAATGCCCACAGAGGACAGAAGAGGGAATCAGATCCTCTGGAACTGGAGTTATGGATGGTTGTTAGCCACCACGTGGGTGCTGGGATTCAAACCCAGGTCTTCTGCAAGAATAGCTAGTGCTACTAACCACTGAGTCATCTCTCCAGCCCCCAAAACCTAATGACTTTTTTACATTGAGTGATACTATCCATCATTAACTGATTTTAACACGTGGTAGAATATACAGATCTAACTGTAGTTCCAATACTTTTTTCCAGTTAATTTGCTTTCGTAATTTACTGAATAACCAACTCACTCCTTTCAGATCTGAAATGTTAATTCTTTTCATTACTATTTATTAATTGTACATATGTACCATGTATGTATTAGAAAATATTATGGTACAATTGCATAGCTTTAAAAATTATTGTGACATAGTTTCATATCTGGTAACAAAAGTCCTTCCCCTTTAAAATATCTT
>NW_008336076.1:2942178-2974359 GCF_000622305.1 Nannospalax galili | reverse complement strand
CCCCCCCCCCCCCCCCCGGTGAAGCCTTCTGATCTATGAATGAAGCTAGGGCAGTTAGATCATGAATTTAAGACCTGCCTGTGCTATAGAGTGAGTTCAAGGCCAGTCTGTGTAACTCAGACACTGTCTCAAAATTTAAAATGAAAGTATGAAAAAAGATAAAAAGGAAGGAAGGAAGGAAGGAGGAAAGGAGGAAGGAAAGGAAGGAAGGAATGAAGGAAAGAAGGAAAGAAGGAAGAAGGAAAGGAAGAAAAAGTAAACAAAGAAAAAGTAAGCAAAGCTAACTTGCAACTCAATTACTAAGAGGCCCTGAATTTCTTTTTCGTTACCACCCCAACACACCCCCACACAACAAATCATAAAAATAAATAAATAAATAAATAAAATTCATAGTTTTATTCTGATTGATCTTCAATTTACACTCTAGAATCAGTACCATTTTTTTAAGGATATCTCTCCCCCTTCCAGCAGTCATTAATTGCCAATAATTCCTCAGGTACAGTTAGGGTTTCTTATCTACTTCCTCATGTCTCTGCTCAAATTTTGTCCTGATTGAGCTTACTTGGGACATGTGGATGTCATCACCATTACAGGGAGATCACATGAGTAACTCTACCCAGTCCTCTGGAAAACTCTGATTCCTTGTTATCACCCATCACTTCTGGATCTTTCAATCTTTCCACCCTCCTCCATCTTTTGCAATGATTCCTGAGCCTTGGGAGGCAGATGTTTCAAATAAGTGTCCTATTTAGGGATAAACGCTCTGTAGACTCTTATTCTGTGTGTGTTGGTCATTTGTGGGTTTATGTATTAATCACCATCTGTTGAATAAGGAAGCTCCTCTGCTGAGAGTTGAGAGATGAATTAATCAATGGGTATAACAGTAAGTCATTAGAAGTCATTTTAATACTGTATATTTTAGCAGAATAATAGTATTAGGCTCTTTCCCATGTCCTTTGAGTTTCTAACTTCAGGTTCCTAGGCCTGATATCAATGTCAGATATGGGCTCCATCCTATTAATGAAACCTTATATCCAATTTGAAAGTGGTTGTGTCCCTAGTGTACCAGTGAGCATACCTTATCAGGACAATTGTTGTAGCTCTCAGGATTCATATCTGGGTAAGATTGATGATTAGTTTTCTCTTCATGTAACATTCATAGCACCTTCTAGTATTATGAAAACTAGCCAGTAGAGATGAAACATTGAAGTCAGCACCAGCATGATTTCTCTTTCTTTGTTCTATAGCTCATACTGTCTTCCGCCATAGAGTTTTACTATGAAGTTCTGGTGGGTAAGCAAGAGCGGGGGCAATGGCCATATTGTCAACTTCAAAAGTCATTGGGGTTTTACTTTGCTATCCTCTGGTGTCTAGTACAACAATGTCTCTCTGATATAAGGTAACACATTTTGATCTCTTTTTAATATATATTAAAAAGATTCCCAAGCCCACGTGACCCCTGAGGAACAGATCCTCAAACATCCTTAAGTATAAAAACAAATTGATTTATTTGGGCCAACTATATGGTCTTTTTTTTTTAATTTTTTTTTTTTTGTCTTTTTGAGACAGGGTCTCCCTGTAGCCCCAGCTCTCCTGGAACTCACTATGTAGACCAGGCTGGCCTTGAACTCACAGAGATCCACCTGCCTTTGCCTCCCGAGTGCTGGGATTAAAGGCATGTACCACGATGCCTGGCTTTTTTAACTTTTTAAAATATTTTATTTATTTTATGTGTATGCATGTATTGCCTGCATGTAGGTAAGCGCATCAGTGTCAATCAATGCCTGTTGAGGTCAGAAGAGGCTGTCAGATCCCTTGGGACTGGAGTTACTGATCATTGTTAGCTGCCATGTGGGTGCTGGGATTCGTGCCAGGGTCTTCTGCAAGAACAACCAGTGTTCTTAACTGCTGAGCCATCTCTTTAGCCCCCAAATATATGGTATTAAACACTCAAAAGGAAAGTATAGCCAAAGAGTAAAGTCATCAGTATATTTCTTCAAGAGTTCAAGGGATTATACTTCCCAGACATTAGGCTTAAGTCCATATAAAAAGTTATTTAGACAATTATTTCTCATTGATGGTTTTGTTCCTAATCAGAAAGTGCTGCTCAGATGTAAGACTTCAAATCTTGGTCTCCAATACTGTAGTGCCCCCCTGTAGCTAAGGAGACAACCAGCTATTGTTCTAAAATGATGGATACATTTGTTTTCTCCCCCTATCTTATCACTAGAGTCCAGCCTTGGCAGACAAAAGAAAAATGAGGAGGAACCCAATAGAGTGATGTTTTTGGAAGCCCTTGTCAAGAAATTCCAATGGACTCTCATATGAACATTTGAAAGTTGCCCTGTTCTGACTTTTTTCTAGTTCCCTGTCTAGAACTTGTAATGTTAATTACTCTTGCCTTTACTTCTCCTTTACATCTCCTGTTCACTAGTCAAGGACTTTCTTTTCCCCCTAGAGATAAAGAGTTATGCAATTTGGGAGTCTTTTAGATAGACCCAGTAAAGGAGTACTCCAATTGCCTCACCTTGCATGCCTGTTGAGCATGGAAGAAGCCAGAGCAATCTGTGTCCTGATTCCCTATCTGCAAGTTGGGTAACCTCTTCAGAGAATGCTGTGATAAGAATAGGAGGTAGGGCCGGGCGTGGTGGCACATGCCTTTAATCCCATCACTCGGGAGGGACAGGCAGGCAGATATCTGTGAGTTCAAGGCCAGCCTGGTCTACATAGTGAGTTCCAGGACAGCTGAGGCTACAGGGAGACGCTGTATCCCAGAAATTTGGGTGACTTCTTCAGGGGATGGTGTGATAAGAATAGGAGGCAGGAATTGGCTAGGCAGTTAGGGTAAAAAGGCCCCAAAGAAATGTAGCCAGTTTCTAGGCTAAAAGTCAAAATGTCCTTGGGCCTCTTAGCAACATATTCTGTTCCAAAGGCCAAAAATGTCCAAGTATTTGGGAGCTTTTATCTAATCCTTAAAAGATTTTAGGGTTAAAGCCCCATAAAAAAATAAATAAATAAAAGAAGAAAGAGTGCATGAAAAAAAAGAAAAAGAAAAAAGAAACAGAGGATCTTATCAGAAAAGAAGTATTCTCAAGATATGTGAGCCAATATTTTAGGACCAACTTCTCTTTTCCAACAGTTGTAGATAAGATTACAAGTCCTAGCTCTAGTTTGCTATTATCTTTCAGTGTGATTGTATAATGAATTAATACATGTAAATAATTCAGTGTAGAACTTGTTTCATAATGCATTAAAATATCTGCTTTTAAAATATCTGCTTCAAAATAAATAAGTAAATAAAGATATATTAAATATATATTGTCATCTCATTGGTATAACTTCCTTTTATAAAATAATGTTTAATGTTTCCCTTTGGCTTTCAAAAACATTCTTAAGAGGATATATATATATACACACACACACACATATTTCCTTAAGAAAATTCCATAGTGGTAGGTTTCCATATGGCTGTCTCTAAAGGCCTTTAGTAAGTTATTCTTCCCCAAACTTCCTCTTCTGTCTTATCTTCCCATTCTCCACCAATTTAACCCTTCCTACTATATTATTCCCTCATTCCCTTTTATATCATTGCCTTAGACCAGCCCTCCTAGGAAACTTCCCCATACCCATGGCCATTTATTCATTCCTGACCTCCCTTGGCAGCTTTTATAGCACTTTCCAATATTATAAGATCTAGTCTTCAGGGATGTAGTTTCCAGGTCAGTTCTAGCTGGATTTGTCCAGGGTCTCTATCAGAAGTGTGAAGTGTCTTGAGCAATAGGATCTTATCTTCAAGTTCTGGGACATAACCAAGGACAATGGCAACAGCCATTTTGGAGTCTCTTAGATTGCCCTAATGAAGAACTCAAGGAGAGGTTTCCCTTGTCTGGCACTGGAGTTTTTGTTAGATAATTAATGGCACTTTGTTGGAGCATTGTCATCTTATTGGTGTAACTTCATTTTTATAAAATAATGTTTACTGTTTCGTTGTGGCTTTCATAAACATACTTATGCTGGGCATGGTGGTACTTGCCTTTAATCCCAGCACTAGGGAGGCAGAAGCAGGGTATCTTAGCTGGAGCTACAGGAAGACCTTATCTCAAAAAAACAAATAAAACATCCTTACTGTTATTTATCTCTCCTTTCTCCCTTTCTCTCCGCATTACCTTTCTTTTTCCCTCCCCATTTAATGTCCCCCAACCCACTGGGTAACCAAAGATGTCCTTAATTGGATTTAAGGCCTACTCAACCCAAGACAATTCATGCATGGTACTGCAAACCTAGGCAGATACCCCTAGCACTGGAGGTCATAGACTCTAGACCTCTCATAGAAGAGAGCCTACTACTGTTGCATTCGTAAATCAATATAATTTCTAGCTGTATTCTAAATTCTTAGCCTTATAGCCATAGATAAATATAGCTCTCACCCCTCATCAAAGAACTGCCTTTTTGCAACAGATGGAGACTATTACAGAGATTCACATCTGGTAAAATGCAGAAAATAAGTGACCGTGGAGTGCCCACTCCCAACTGATACCTTTATAACACAACACTACACATAAGGTTCAGGGAACATCACTGAAATAGGAACAGAAAGATTATAAGAGCCAGAGGACCAGGATATCTGCTGCTAGATAGTGTCTTCTAGACTTGACAGGAGAAGTTCACCCCTGAAATCTCAATAACATGGTTGCTTAAAGAAGGCCAGTTGACAATCCAAGGTAGAAGAAATGTCACAAGGTACAGCCTCTAGATGAAGATCTACTGACAATCAGTGGCTGCTGAAAGAAGGCAATCAGTTTTCTCCAGAAATAAGCTCCCTGATAAGTTATCCAGTCTCAAGTGGTCAGCCCTAAACACATAAGCAACCTTGGATGGGTTTGATAAGTGTGTGTGTGTGTGTGTGTGTGTGTGTGTGTGTGTTATGTAACAAGGTCACAAATTTAAGATGGCATGGGGGAAATGGGAAGACTTGAAGTCAGGAGAGGTGGGATGGAAATAATGTAAATATAATATTTGTGTATGAAATTCTTGAAAAGTTAAATTATCAAAAAAGTGAGCTGTATCAAATTTCTAAATCAGTTTAGGTTGTGTTAAGGAGAATAATCACTACTCAAATACGTTCATTACTTAATCCTCAAAATTATATGTCAAATGAGATTTTGAATGTTTGGTTACAATAATTAGCTTGATATACTTTCCTGAATTACTGGGTCAGGCCCCAAGCAATATTAAGAGTTGCTGTAAGGGACATAGCAAAGCAGGATAGTCAGCAATGGAGGAGATGGAGCAGAGAGAGAGGATAGATCTGAATATAGCTGCACTGCTGGCTTGAAGGTGGAGATGAGGCTGCGTGCCAAGTAATGCAGGTGACCTTAGAAGCTGTGAATGGCAAGTGAAGGCATTCTCCCCCAGATTCTCAGGAAAATCATGGCGGGGAGACAATGGTCGAGGTGGCTGGAGGAGCAGAAGCTAAGCTCTCACATCTTCAAGCAGGAACAGGAAGCAAGAGAGCAATTCAAGATCAGGCAAGGCTTAAGAACTCTCTAAGCCTACCCCCAGTGACGTGCTCCCTCCAGCATAGCTATCTTCTAAGACCTCCCAAATCAGCACCATCAACTGGGTACAGAATGTCCAAATACTTGGGAGTCTGTGGGGAACATTCTCATTCAAACCACCACAACTTCAATGAAAATGAAAATATAACTTTAAAAATTTGGGGATACAGTTAAGTAATACTGAGAGAAAGCTTTAGTTTAGAGTGCTTTTGGTTGTAATGAAGGAAAGTATGCAGTTAATATTGTATACTACCATCTCAAAATTTTAAAACAAAGCAACCAACATAAGCACACAAGCCAAGGAAGGAAATAATAGGCTCCTTTAACACTGCTGAAAAAGATAAAAGTGATAGAGAAAACAATGGGAAGCACAAAGAGGCTTCTTTTGAAAAGATCAATAGAATTTCCAAATCTCTAGCCAGGTTGAAATGAAAAAAGAGAAGAGACAAATTATTAATCAATACAAACTGCACAGACACCAAAAGAATTATGTGGAAATACTGCAAACAGCTCTACATTCATAAATGCAACACCTTAGATATAATGGATCTGATCCTTACAATGTACAAATAATAACAAATCATCACAATTCACTCAGTGTGAAAGAGATAATTCCTAGCTTTATAAATATTAAAGAAATTGAATTAAACTTTAACTTTCCAAAAACTTATCCACAGATCCTGATGCTTTATTAGATAATTATACCAAATACATAAAAATTTACACCAATTTTATACAGTCTCTTTAAGATAATTAAAAGGGGAGATGAAACACACCTTAACTCTTTCTATGATGTCAACACTACAAACTGGATGAAGTATGTGTAGAACTATAGACAGTAAAATCCTTCATGTATACAGATGAAAATATCTTTGTAACATATTAACAAATAGAATTAAGCAATATGTAAAAATAATTTAACAACAAGCTATGTAAGCTTATCCTATAGACTCAAGGTCAGTTTGATGTAAAAAATGAGTCATGTAAACTGTCATATTATTAAGTATAGGAAAAATTCACATACCATATTATTTAATGCAAAAGTGTCTTTTGACAAAAATGAATATCATCCATGGCTAAAATATTAAGAAAACTAGGTATGGACAGGATATTCAGTAGTGAAAGGGTATTTCCTTACAAAGATTAGGAACAAGGCAAGGTCTAATCTTATCATTAATATTAATACGATTCTGGAAAATCTACTTGCAATAATAAATCAAGAAAGAAAGCAAAAGACTGAAAATAAGAAATAAAGCTGTGAAGACTTGAATATGACATGGTACTCTATACAGAAAATCACAAATATGTGAAGGAAAACCTAAGAAAACTTCCTAGAATAAATGAGTTCAGCAAGGTTGCAGACTATAAGAATGACATTAAATAGTGACTGTATTTTAAACATCAGCAATAAATCCATGGAAACAGAATTATACAAATCACCATAGAGAGAAAACTTTCAGTAAATAGTGCATATTTTCTTTCATATTTGGAATCTAGATCTATCTATTATATATATATGATAAACATGTCTTATACATGTATGACATGAAAATGAAAGGAAGAAGGAAGATCATGGGGATATTTAAGTGGAGGATGGGGAATAACGACAAAGGAAAGACGGGAATGGGAGACAAGCAGGGGGATGCCAGATGGGAGAGTGAATATGAGCAAGTTACAATACATATGTACAAAATGTCAAATGAAATCCATTCTTTTGTATGCTAATTAAAACATTTTATTTTATTTACCTTATATTTATTTATTTGTTTATTTATTTATTATTTATTTGGTCTTTTTGAGACAGGGTCTCCCTATAGCCCCAGTTGGCCTGAACTTGCTATGTAGACCAAGCTGGCCTTGAACTCACAGAAATCTGCCTGCCTCTGCCTCCCAAGTGCTGGGATTAAAGGTGTGAGCCACCATACCTGACTTGCTCATTAAAACATTTAAAAAATGAAAAGTTACAACAGAATTTACAGCCTGTAAAATAAATAAGCATAAATATAGAAAAACATAGGTATCTATGATAAAATGATTTTTATTTTACATTTATTTATTTATTCATTATTATTGTCTGTGTGGTGGAGATTGAACCTAGGGACATATACATGTTGGTGAAGTATTCTACCATTGGGCTACATGCTGAAAATACTTATATATTAAAAAAAAGCATAATGAATGTCTACATAAATAAAATATCTCATGCTCATGTTCATGTAGTGGAAGACACTATTCATTTTTTAATTCCAATAAATTCAACATTGAACTCCACCTGTCAGTTTTCAAACCATCAACCAGAATCAATACAAGTTCTAGCAGAATTATGGCAGGGGTTTTAAATAGATACTGAAGTGATTATTGTAAATTTTAGGTGAAATGGCAAAGAGAACTAAAATGACAAAAAATAAAACTTTGAAGTGAAATACAGTAGACAAAATCTACCAATTTATGTACTTATTATGTACCATAGTGATCATGGGTGTGTAATATTGTAGTTATAGATTCAGAAATACTGGAATGCATTGAGGTCCAAGAAAGGTACTAGTAGAGATTTAAAAAAATAACTGCAAAAGTAATCCAGTACATGGAAACAGCATTATCATCAATTATCTTGGAGCAATTGTATACTCATAGGTAAAAAGACTATAAAAGAAAGACAGCTTTACTTTTGTCAGCATTTACATAAAAGTTAACTAGTAGCAGGGCATGGTGGCACACACCTTTAATCCCAGCACTGGGGAGGCAAAGGCAGGTGGATCTCTGTGAGTTCGAGGCCAGCCTGGTCTATATAGTGAGTTCCAGGACAGCTGGGGCTACAGGGAGACCCTGTCTCAAAAAGACCCCCCCCAAAAAAAAAGTTAACTAGTAAAGTTCAAATGTTTAAATATTTAAATTTTAAACAGCTTAAAAACTTTTAGAATACTATATTTTAGTTTACTGCTTGGCTTTTCAATTTGAAAGAAATATTAGCTATAGTTAGAGCATCACTAGAGGGTAATTTTTAAAGTGCTGACAAGTATAAAATTATTTCCTCTCTTTAGTCACATCATTGGAGAAACCAGTAGAAAACTTTCCTTTGAAGGCAAATGTGCCCTCCAACCAACTGTATATCTATGACTTGCTTTTCATTAATTCTGGAAAAATTTTGGCCGTTCTTTCTAAATGTTACTTTGGCCAAGACACAACCTCTCATTTCTGCCTTTCAGGAACAATGATTACTAATGTAAGTGAAATTTATCATGGGCATGTGGTCTTTATTCCCTTTTCTGCATACTTAATTTTTAAATTTTCATTTTGGCTTACAAGTCAGCCTTTGGTTGATTTTTTTTTTTTTTCTTTTTTACTGGACTGATCCTACTTGACTAACTAACTTTAAAAAAAGTCAAAGAGCAATATGCTATTAAGATGAGTTTTTGTGTTCTTCATTTCAGTTCTTGCCTTAATTGTTATTTTGTTATAAATTTTATTTCTCAGATGAAAATTTTCATCTTATGATTTAAAAAATAAAGCAACAGTGGGGCCTTAAAAGCAGTCTCTGAATCATTCTTATACCTGCGTTACCTATGTTGCTTCTTATTGTGTTATTTTTTCTTTTAATCAAGTTTTTTTTCTCATCAGTGCCTATGGTTTTGCACGAATGTGAGGAATTGTGAGTGAAGCAATACAGAGACATAAATAATTCTGTTCTCTCTCAAAGGATGGACTAGAGTCAGATGGAGCTTCTGTCAGGAAGTGAGACATGCAGGTAGCCACAGGCCAAAGGCAATCAAGCTCATTTGAGATATTTCAAATTGCAAGTCTTGCCTTGTCTCTGCTTAGGATGTGTTACTGAGACCCATATTTACTTTTTAGAATCCCTTTCCAATGGTATGCACCAAAATTCATTTTTTCTTTTGAATACTACTATCATATTTTTTTTTTACATTTTAAGAGATACTATCATATTGGTTTCTAAATATTTTGACATGTGATGCGTAAGAAGCTCTCAAGTTTCTTGGGGCTGGAGAGATGACTTGGCAGTTGAGAGCACTGGCTGCTCTTCCAAAGGACCCAGGTTTAGTTCTGAGCACCCACATGGCAGCTAACAGCCATCCAAAAATCCAGTTCCAGGCAATCTGATGGCGTATTCTGACCTCCAAAGCCACTGTACTACAAGGGTACACTTAAATACATACAAGCAATACACTCATACACCTAAAATAAAGATAAGAAATAGAATATTTTTTAAAAGTTGTTAAATTTCTTTCTTTTAAATTAAAAAATTTATTTAATATTTTTTTATTTTATATGCATGCATATATTGCCAGGGTGTAGGTAAGTGCACCTGTGTTGTGCAATGCCCACAGAGAACAGAAAAGGCTCTCGGATCCCCTGGAACTGGAGTTACGGACAGTTGTTAGCTACCATGTATGTGCTGGGATTTTAATTTTTAATTGAATTTTTGTGTATTTCATACAGAACATCTCAATCAGTCTTAATCATCTTTATAGCCCCTTCACCACTGGCACCCTCCCAAAGCCCCCTCACTGGAATTCATATATTCTGTCATTTGTGTTAAGGCCTATGTGGTCAAGTTAGTGTTCCCAGATGGTCCTCAGTGCAAGTTCATCTCCTGAGGTCTAGTCAGCCTATTTAGAGTCTCTCATTTTAAGAAGATAAGCTCTTCCTTACTCAGCAGTAATCAGTTGTCAATATTTCTTTAAGTAAGATTGGGGTCTGTTATCCATTCCCCCAATTCTATGCTGGGCTTTTGTCTGCTTGAGTTTGCACGGATCTTGTGCCTGCTGACACTATTGCTGTACATTCATATGAGTGGGATCCCAGGAGCTTATGACTCTGTTTCTATATGGTCCTGCACCTCCTCTCTGGCTCTTATACTCTTTCCTCCCCTTCTTCTGCAATAATCTCTGAGCCCTGGGTGGATGTTGTTTAATATAGGAGCCATATCCAAGGACCAGCATTCTGAAGACTCTTAATCTCTATGCTTTGGCATTTGAGAAATTTTGTGTTCCTGAACCGCTGTTGTTTGAGAGAGCTTCATTAATGGGAATTGACATATTCTTTAGTGTCCTCTTTACCCCTTGTTCTATGTTCTGTGACCTTGGATGTAGAGGTTGGTTGTAGATAAGCCACGTAGACTTGGGCAATTCACAGACAATATCTGTGTGTGCCCTGTTGTGGTATTCTGTAATAGTCCCCATCCTGTGCAAAGAAGCTTCTTTGATGAGTGGTGACTGGGATATTCATTTGTAAACATAGAGACATATATTTTGCACATAGTAAGAAATTACATTAGTCTAGGCATGTGACAGTTGGGGTTTCTCTAAGATCTATGACTTCTCCAATCATGTGTATTTGGTTATAGTACCATACATGAGCTTCCTCCCACTGAGTGGGGTTTTAGTTTAATTAGGTAGCTTTTGATTGCCCCCTAGATAGAATTGCCATTACTGCACTAATGTCAGATGTTATGCTGGTCATTGATATTGATGTGGTGCTCTCCAAACTATGAGAGCTAGCCATCGGGGAAAGTACCTTCCAGGTCAATTCCAGCTCCATTGCTTCAAATCCCATGTCCAAAGTATGTTCTGTCTTCAGCAATAGGGTTTTACCTTCAAGTTCTGGGAGGCAATTAAGGGCTTTGACAATATCCTATGTACTTTTTGGAGTCTCTTGGACTACCCTGGCCAAAATTCAAAGGAAGGTTTCTCCTGTCTGGTACTGTTTCTTGTTATGTAGCCTTTAGCTATACACATGGACTCATGTAGAGATATTGTATGAATAATTTGTCATTAGATTGTAGGACTAATACGATTCCCTCTGGTTTTTAAAAACTAGCTAAGCATTATCTCTCTCTCTCTCTCTCTCTCTCTCTCTGTCTAACCCTTCCACCATGGTTTCCCGGTTTAAAGTGTCTCCATTTTCCCCATTTTTCCCTTGTTAATACCAATCTCCTATGGTCTCACGTCTCTTGAGCTCATTCTTTCCCATTAGCCCCAAAGTTCCTAGTAAACCCTCCCTCCCACTTTCCATTTAAATGCGACTATTTTATCCATTTCTCCTGTAGTAACACCTGTCTCCTACTGTTCTTTCCAAGGTTCCTTCTTTCCCTTTCCCTCCCTGGTTCCTTTTCGTTATCCTCGTTCCTGCAGTTACATCAGGATACATACTCACAAAAAAGATTTGGTGCTAGGATTCACAGATGAGGGAGAACATAGGTCATTTGTTTTTCTGAGTCTATATTATTTCACTTAGTATAACAGTTTCTAGTTCTTTTTTTTTTTTTAATGTATACATGTATTGCCTGCATGTAGGTAAGTGCACCTGTGTCATGCAATGCCCACAGAGGACAGAAGAGGCTTTCGGACCCCTGGGACTGGAGTTATGGACAGTTGTTAGCTGCCATGTGGGTGCTGGGATTCAAACCCGGGTCTTCTGCAAGAACAACCAGTGTTCTTAACCACCGAGCCATCTCTCCAGCCCCTAGTTTCTAGTTCTATCCATTTACCTGCAAATTTCATGATTTTGTCTTTCTTTACTGCTGAGTGCAACTCCATTGTGTAAATGTACATTTTCATTAACCACACTCATCAGTTGAGGGACACTTAGGTTGTTTCCATCTCTTATCGATTGTGAAAAGAGAAGCAACAAACATGGATGCACAAGTATCTTTGCAATAGGATGAGTCCTTTGGTTATATACCAAGGAGAGATATAACCAGGTCAAGTGGTAGGCTCATTTTTAGTGTTTTAAGAGTTCTCCAAACTGCTTTCCATAGGGGTTGCAAAAGTTTGTAATGCCACCAGCAGTGAATAAGCATTCCCTTTTCCTCACATCCTCTCCAGCCTTTGGTATCATTTGTTCTTTTGATCTGACCCCATCTGACTGGGGTAAGATGAAAGTGGTTTTAATTTGCATTTCCCTAATTACTAACGATGTTGAACACTTTTTTAAGATGTTTCTTAGCCATCTTTATCTTTTCTTTTGAGAACTCTCTGTTTAGATCTTTAGCCCATCTTTTAATTGGGTCACTTGTGTTCTTGATTCTGTGTATTTTGAGTTCTTTATGTATTCTGGATGTTAAGCCTCTGTCAGACGTGTTGCTGGTAAAGATTTTCCCCCACTCTGTTGGTTTACTCTTCACTTCCTTGGTTGTTTCTTTGCTGTACAGAAGGCTTTTACTTTAATGAGGTCCCATTTGTTGATTCTTGATCTTTTCCCTGAGCAATGTCCAATTTAAAGTCTTTTCCTACATCTATATTTTGTAGTTTACTGCCAATGTTTTCTTCTAACAGTTTCAGAGTTTCAGGCTTTACATTGAGGTCTTTGATCCACTTGGATTCACTTTTTGTGTAAGGTGAAAGATAAGGGTCTAGTTTCGTTTTTCTACAGATGGAAATCCAGGTTTGCCAGCATCATTTGCTGAAGATGCTAAGTTTCCTCCAGTGAATGTTATTGGTACCTTTATCAAATATCAAGTGGCAGAAATTACACGTATTCATGTTTGAGTCTTCGATTATAGTCCATTGATCTATGGGTCTGTTTTTATGCTAGTACCATGCTGTTTGTATGACTACAGCTCTGTAACATAGCTTGAAATATGGTATAGTAATTGCTCTTTGTGCTCAGGGTTGCTTTGGCTATCCAGGGTCTTTGTTGCTTCCACATGAATTTTAGGATTTTTTTTAATTCCATGAAGAATGTCATAGGGATTTTCATTGGCATTGCATTTAATCTCTGAATGGCTTTTGGTAGGATGATTATTTTTACAATACTAATTCTTTCAGTCCATGAGCATGGGAGGTCCTTCTATATTCTGATGTCTTCCTCAATTGCTTTCTTTAAAGATTTATAATTTTCATTGTAGAGATCTTTAATATCTTTGTTCAGGTTTGTTCTTAGATATTTAATTTTTTCAGAAAATTGTGAATGGGAGGGCTTCCTTGTACTCTTTTTCCAGTGGCTTGTTTTTGGTATAGAAAGTCTACTGACTTTTGTAGATTAATTTTATAACCTGCCACTTTACTGAAAGTGTTAATCATTTCTAGGCATTTTCTGATGGAATTTTCAGCATCTTTTAGATATAATGTCATCTGCTAAATACCATCTGCTATAATATCATCTGCTAGAATATCATCAGCATCTCTTAGATATAATATCATCTGCTAAAAGGGATAATTGGCCCTCTTCTTTTCCAATTAGTACTCCTTTAATTTCCTTTTCTTATCTTATTGCTCTAGCAAGAGTTTCAAGCACTGTGTTGAAAAGGAGTAGAGATAGTGCACAGCCTTTCCTGGTTCCTGATTTTAATGGGAATGCTTCCTGTTTTTCTCCATTTAGAATGATATTGGTTATAGCTTTGTTATATATGGCTTTAATTATGTTGAGGTTGGTTCCCTCCAGTCCAATTCCCTCTAGAACTTTTATCATAAATGCATGTTGAATTTTACCAAAGGTCTTTTTGCATTTATTGATACGACCATGAGGTTTTGTTTTTGAGTACATTTATATGATTTATGACATTTGTTGACTCATGTATATTGAACCATCCCCGAATCTGTGGAATAAAGCCTCCTCAATTGTGGTGAATGACCTTTTAGATGTACATCTCTGTACAGTTTGCAAGTATTCTGTTGAGAATTTTTACATCAATGTTCATTAAGGATGTGGGTCTATAGTATTCTTCTTTGGTTGTACCTTTACCTGGTTTTGGTATAAGAGTGATGCTGGCTTCAATGAAGGAATTTGGGGATTCTCCCTCTGTTTCTATTTATTTTATTTTATTATTATTTTTATTTTATGTGTATGTATATATTGCCTGCATGTAGGTAAGAGCACCTGTGTCATGCAATGCCCTTGGAAGACAGAAGAGCCTGTCAGATCTCCTGGAACTGGAATTACAGACAGTAGTTAGCTGCCATGTGGGTGCTGGGATTCAAACCCAGGTCTTCTGCAAGAACAACCAGCGTTCTTAACTGCCGAGCCATCTTTCCAGGCCCATGTTTCTATATTTTCAATAATTTAAGTATTATTAGATATAGATCTTTAAATGTCTGGTATAATTCTCCTGTGAATCTGTCTGAGCCTGGGTTTTTTTTTTAGTAGGGAGATTTTGTATTACTGTTTCAAATTCTTTATATGTTATGGGTTTGTTTAAGCTGTTCTCCTCTTGGTTTAGCTTTTCTGAGTTGCAGGGTCTTAGGTACACATCCATTTCTTTTATGTTTTCAAATTTAATAGATCATAGGTTTTTAAAGTATTCCCTTATAATGTTCTGGATTTTTTTGTTGCATGTTTTGATTTTTCCCTTTTCATCTTTGATTTTGTTGATAGGGACTTACTCTTTCTTTTGGTTAACTGGGCTAAGGGTCTGTCTATCTTGTTTATCTTTCCAAAGAATCAGCACATGGATTCATTGGTTCTTTGTATTGTTTTCTTTGTATCTATTTCATCAATTTCTGTTCTGATTTTTGTTATTTCTTCTTGTCTTCTGGGTTTGGTTTCATTTGTTGTTGCCTTTCCAGAGTCTTGAGTTGCAATATTAAGTCATTTATCTGTGTTCTTTCTGATTTTTCAGTGTAGGCAGTTAGAGCTATAAACTTCCCTCTTAGGACTGCTTTTAAAATGTTCCAGAGGTTTTGTTGTGTTGTACTGTATTTTTTTTTTTGTTATATGAATACCTTTATTTCTTTCTTAATTTCTCCTTCGACCCATTCATCATTCAGCAGTGTGTTGTTTAATCTCCATGAGCTCATGTAGTTATTAGGGCTCCTTCTGGTGTTGATCTTTTTTTATATATTTTATTTATTATTTTTATTTTATATGTATGAGTGTATTGCCTGCATGTATGTGAGTGCACCCATGTCATGCAATGCTGTGGAGGTAGAAGAGGGCTTCAGATTCCCCTGGAACTGGAGTTAAGGAGGGTTTGTAGCCACTATGTGGGTGCTGGGAATCGAACTCGGGTCCTCTGCAAGAGCGCTCAGTGCTCTTAACTGTTGAGCCATCTCTCCGGCCCCTCTGGTATTGATCTTAAGCTTTATTGTGTTGTGGTCTGATAGAATGCATGGAATTATTTCAGTTTTTTTGCATTTGTTGAGACTTGTTTTTTGCCCCCACGTGTGGTCGATTTTGGAGAAAGTTCCATCGGGTGCTGAATAGAAAGTCTATTCTTTGGTGCTTAAGTGGAATATTTGGTAGGTGTCTGTTAGGTTCATTTGACGTATGGTATTGTTTAATCCAGGTGTTTCTCTATTATTATTTGTTCATTTGACCTTTCTAATGGAGACAGTGGGGTATTGAAGTCCCTTACTATTTGTGAGTTGGGATTAATCTGTGTCTTAAAGTCCTGTAGTACTATTTTTATGAAGTTGGGTAAGCTAGACTTTGGTGCATACATATTCATACTGTAATATCTTCTTGGTTAAGATTTCCTTTGATCATAATGAAGTGATCCTCTTTATCTCTTCTGATTAATTTTAGTTTGATGTCTGTTTTATCAGATATTAGACTTGCAACTCCTGCTTGTTTCTTAGTGTTACTTGCTTGGAATATTTTTTCTCATCCTTTCACCTTAAAGTAGTGCCTGTCCCTGAAGGTGAGATTTTTTTTTACAGACAACAGAAAGATGGATTTTGTTTCTTAATCCATTCAACTAGTCTGCATCTTTTGAATGGGGAGTTCAGTCCATTGATATTTAAAGTTATTACTTAAAGATATGTATTGGTTCCTGTCATTTTAATTTCTGTTTTCATTCTTGGTCTAACAGTGTTTCTGCAATTATAACTTCATTTAGTTTCTTTCTATTCCTTTTGTTATAGTCCTTCCTTTCTTCAGCTCTTTGTATTGCTTCAAGAATTCCATGAAGGGTTGGTTTTGTGGTCATGAATTCTTACATTTTATTCATGTTGTGGAAGAGTTTTCTTTCCCCTTCAACTTTAACAGTCATTTTATCAGGTAAAATATTTTGGATTGGCCACTGCAGTCATTTAGTACTGCGAATACTGGTCCAGGTTCTTCTGTTTCATAGTTTGCACTGAAAAGTCAGCTGTAATTCTGCTGGATTGTCATTTATATGTGACTTCCGGTTTTTCTTGGCAGCTTTCAGTATTTGCTCTTTGGTCTGTAAGTTTAGTGTTTTTACTCTGATATGACATGGGGAGTTTCTTTTCTAGCCTTTTCTATTTGGTGTTCTATGTGCTTCTTGTTTTTATATGGGCATTTCTTTCTTTAATTTTGTGAGGTTTTCTTCTACAATCCTGTTGAAGATCTGATCATTACCATTATCCTGAGATTTTTCTATCTTTATGGCTATGATAAATAAATGTGGCTTTTTTATGTTGTTCCACATTTCTTACATAGTTCATTACTGTGGCTTTTTTTTTTTCATAATGTTTGCTTGAGTAGTCCAATTCTTCAACTTTATCATCCTGTCTTGATATTCTGTTTTCCATTTCATTCATCCTATTGAGGTTTTCTCCTGTCATTTCTAATTGGCTTATTGAGTGTTTAACTTCCTTCTGCATTTCAGCCTGAGTTTTCTTCAATATTTCTAACACTTTTGTGAATTCAGTCAGATGTTTATCCCTATCTTCTTTGATCATGTTTATGATATTTCTTTTAAATTCTGTGTCCTGGGTTATCTCTAGGTGGTTCTCATTTTATAACTCCTCTATAGGACTATTGGTTTTGGTGGGAGCATATTATTTGGGTTTTTCATATTATTATTTTTTTCATTGTGATTTTGGCAGGTGGATTTCTTTTGTTTTTTGGTGTGTTGAGACTCAACTGTTCCTTTTATTGAGTCTAAGTCTGTTTCTGTTTGTATACTTGATGTGCCTTTATTGTTTACTTATTTTGTATGACAAGCTGCTTGGTCTAGGCTTCAGGTTCTCTCTTTTGATTTTTTATTGGAGGGACCAGATGACTCTAGTCCAGAGTTCCCACAAAGGCCCAAGTCAAATAAGAATCAGATGCTTTTAGCTTCCTCCTAATCTGAGCCCCTCTAACCATCAGGCACAGCACACAATTTGAGAAGCTTGCTAGGTAAAGGCTGGATTCAGGTGCTCTCTGGAAGTCTGCAAATGTCTGGGCCTCTAGTAAAGGGCAGGGAAGCCTAGCCCTGCAGCAGAGGGGTTGTAGGTGGTTCCAATGTGGGGAGATGGGCATGGTGCAAATTGGAAAGCTCACCACCACCACGCAGAGGCTGGATTCCATCACTTTCAGGCAGTCTGGAAAGTTCAGGGCTCCTACTAAAGGGCAGAGCAGCCTAGCCCTGAAACAGTTGGAGGGGCTGCGGGTGGTCCTCATGTAGGGGGATGGGCATGGCATAATTTGGAGAGCTCACCACCATGCAGAGCTAAGAGGTTAGTCCAGAGATCTGTTGTGCTAAGAGCAAAAGAGAGCACGTGCCAAAGGCTGGAAGGATAACAGGACGTGGGGTGTCAGATTTCTTAATGAGAAATGTGGTGATTTGAATGAAAATGTCCTCCTAAGCTCTGTGCTGAATAGCTTTAGTGTCAACTTGACACACCTGGGTTGAGGGAGCCTCAATTAGGGAATTTCCTCCATAGGACTGGCCTGTGGCCCTGTCTGTGGGACATCTTCTTGATTGTTGAGTGATATGGGAGAGCCCAGCCCACTGTGGGTGCTGCCACCCCTGGGAAGATGACCTGTATTGCATAAGAAAGCAGGCTGAGCAGGGGCCAGGGGAGCAAGCCAGTAAGCAATGTTCCTTCAGTCTGTGCTCCAGCTCCTGCTTCCAGGTTCCTTCCTTGAATTCCTACCTTGGGCTCCCCAATGAACTGTGACCTGGGAGATGTAAGACAAATAAACCCTTTCTTCCACAAGTTGGTATTGGTCAGAGTGTTTTGTCACAGCAGTGGAGAGACAAACTAGAACAGGCTCCAAGTATTTGGACATTTTGTCTCCAGTTGGTGGAGATGTTTTGGGAGGTCTTAGAATGTGTGGCTATCCTGGAGGAAGCACATCACTGGGGGTGAACTTGGATTTAAGCTTTGCCCAATCTCCAGTTGCTCTCGTTTCCTGTTCCTGCTGGAAGATGTAGAGCTTAGCTTCTGCTCCTCCTTCAGCCACTTCTGCCTCCATACCTTCCTGTCATGATGGACTCTTGAAGATTAAATATTAGAACTATGAGAAAGAGTTCATTGGAAAGGGAAAAATCGAGCTTGTGCAGTTACCTCAGCCACCATCTTAAGTGTGATAAAAATTAACATCAATAGAAAAATAATCTGAAATCATTTCAGTCATCAAGCAGTGTGTAGGCTACAGGATTTCCTGTAAAATATGCTTGAATAAAATGTTTAAGAAAGCTGGACATGGTGGAACATGCCTTTAATCCCAGTACTCGGGAGGCAGAGGCAGGTGGATCTGTGTGAGATCGAGGACAGCCTGGTCTACACAGAGAGTTCCAGGCCATCTGGGATTGCAGGGTGACCCTGTCTCAAAATCCAAAAACTAAAAGCTAAAGAATCATTTAAGAGCCATTTAATCTCATTATTTGAATGACTTATAGAAAATTCAAGACATACAGAAACCTTTTAAATTATTTCATGTGGTACCAATCATGCAAATTCAGGCAGCATGACATTATTAAGCTGTTATGATTCATCCTTTTCAAAGTCTCTTTGAAAAGGGAGTAGGCATTTCTTGATCCTCCAAAACAAAACAGGTCCAAAAGGTAAACAGGTGCCACAATCAAATGCTAGCTAATTGGTTGAATTCTTTGATTCAATACACCCTGCTACATAATGCTACTTTGGACAATTGTACAAAATTTAATATAGACTTGGTTTACTATTAGGCGATCATGTTTACTTTTCCTACATGTAAATGGCACTGGGGCTCTGAAAGGTTTTATCCTTATCCTTAGGAAAGATGTGCTGATGTACTTAGAATGATGTATCATTATCTCTGCAGTTGATTTTTGAAGTGACTCAGCAAACTAAAGGATAGAGAAAATATCTCAGTGCATTTTAGTAGTGAGTATAAGAAGTAGTTATTGAAACATTCTTTCTCATTTTGTATGTTTTCAAAAATTATAAGGAAGGGAGTGGAGAGACTACTCTTACAGAGGATCCTAGTTTGGTTCCCAGCACCCAACTTTGGTGGCTCACAACAGTCTATAATGCCAGATCCTGGGGATCGGATGCTCTTTTCTAGCCCCTACAGGCACTCACATGCACATGTACATACCCACACACAGATACACACCCATGTACAGAAATAGCAATAAAATTAATCTTTAACATTTATAAGGAAAAGTAGCCTGGTATGATGGCACACACCTTTATTTTTTATTGTATTTATTTATATTTCTTTGGGGAATGAGTGCATGTGGAGGTTATAGTACAGGTTCAGCAGTTGTTGTTTTTTTTTTCTCCTAAGACTCAGATTGTCGGGTTTGGCAGCAGTTTCTTTAATTGCTGAGCCGTATCACTAGTAACATACACCTGTAATACCAACACTCAGTAGACAGAGGCAGGCACATCTCTATGACTTCCAGGCCAGCTTCATGTGCATAGAGAATTCCAGGCCAGTCAGAAATACATAGTGTAAAAGACGTTATACCAGCAAAAAATACACCTGTAAAACCAGCACTCAACAGACAGCGGCAGGCACATCTCTATGACTTCCAGGCCAGGTTCATGTGCATAGAGAATTCCAGGCGAGTCAGAAATACATAGTAAGGCCTTATATCAGCAATAAAGAAAGATGAAGTCATGAAATTTGCAGGTAAATGGATAGAACTAGGTTATACTAAGTGAAGCAGCATAGACTCAGAAAATCCAGTGATATATGTTCTCTCTCATTTCTGGATTTTAGCTCCAAATCCCTAAATGTGAGTATATATAATTGTAGGAGTCAGGAAAATGGAAATGAACTATTGGAAATAAAGGGAAAGAAGGAGCTCAAGAGAGAGGGGGATAGAAGGAGACAGATGTTATTAAGAAAGAAATGCAGGAAAAGGGGGTTACTTTAACTGGGGAGAGTGTAGACATATGAGGGAGTGAGAGGAGAGATACATGATGCTGAGATGGTATGAAAACCAGGGAGAAATGTATTAGTCTAAGTTTTTACTGAAGAAAATACACATACAATAAATGTATGAGTACATGTGTATAGCTGAAGGCTATATGACAAAACACACAGTGCCAGGCAGGAGAAACCTTCCTTTGAGTTGTTGGTCAAGGTAGTCCAAGAGACCTCCACAATTACACAGGCTATTACCATAGCCCTTGATTGCACCCAGAACTTGAAGGTAAGACCCTTTTGCTAAAGACAGGTCATAACTGCCAGGAAGGGGAAAGACAGTGTCTTACATGGATGGGACTCTTGGTAGGCTCAGTGGATGAACCCACACCGAAGGACATTAGGGGACACAAATCAGACTCTATATGTTATGTTATATTTATAACATAGTACACTGAATTGGTGAAGGGGTAGTTGGGAAGGAGGTCCAGAGAAGGGAGTAGACCTAAATACCATAAAACTATATTGTGTGGAAATTGCAAAAATTCAACAAAAATGTGTTTTGGACCTCTTTAAAAAGAATACAGAAAAAGAATATAAAAAGAAATGAAATACTAATATTTGTGACTGACTATTCAGTTGGAGGAAGCCATCAGTGATGACATCATTGAAGAGCTGGGGTTGAGGTTGAGTACCCAGGACTGAACAGATGGACTAAAAGTGGGAGGGTGTGCCTGGAGGGGAAACATAGAAGCAAAGTCTAAGCAAACACGTCATCTTCAAGTTGGTTCCTAGGCATTCTTTCTTGCAGGTGGTCAAGTTGAGTCTCTGAACCTTATGACTATGACACAGCAATAACAATTTCCTCCAAACAAGAGGCTCCATATTCATATGAGAATTTTGGAAGATCGTTTCGAATCTCTTCCTGAAGTATGAGTCACTATATTCTGTGTCAGTTCTTTTATCACAGCTTCCATTTTAAGGATCACTGATGTCTCCACTCAGAATTAAGCTTCTAGTTTACAGAGTGACATACAAAATATCCTCTACCTATATGGTCACCATTGTTTCGTTATGCCTGTTGAATATTTAATAATCAAAATGTTCCAACTCTATTAATACTACCCAAGCTTCCAGTTATGTCTTCAGGGTTTGATGCCTTACAGAAAAGTTAAGGGTCTTAGTGAAACTTCATGTTGCTCAATCATACTACCTATGGCCCTTCCTGCTTCTCTTGCCAAATCCTTTTGTATCCCAGTTACAAATAATCATAATGATAGCTCTGCACTCAGTTTCTTACCTTCTGAATAATGGCAGCACCTAGCACTTACACTGTATTTGGTTTTCCATTTTCAAAGTGCTTTGC
Source organism: Nannospalax galili (assembly GCF_000622305.1). Classification (NCBI taxonomy): domain Eukaryota; kingdom Metazoa; phylum Chordata; class Mammalia; order Rodentia; family Spalacidae; genus Nannospalax; species Nannospalax galili. The sequence continues at coordinate 2,952,444 of NW_008336076.1, read as the reverse complement.
AATCAGTCACAAGCTGAGCTCCTTTACCTGTAAAATTTATTTCCTGATGACACAAGGAACAGGTTCTTGGCATATGGCTATGCCTACTACTGCTACCAAGGCCCAAAGAAGAAATCAGTGCAGTGGATTGAGGAAGAGGTGAAGGGTCAGGGTATTTGTGTCCAATTTTTGACTCTGCACTTGATTTCTGCACATCCTGGTTAAGGCAGACAATTGTTCACTGTAAATTTCACCACCTGTAGGAAAAGGAGGGTGAAATCCACACTGAAAAGATGAGATGCTCATCCGATATAAATAAGATGCCTTGAATTTGTAATAAGACTTTAGTATCTAAGAAAATTACCTAATGAAGGATATATGGAGGCTCCCCATCCCCGTGTGGAATTTCTGATTAAAAAATTATCTACATTCATGAAATTAAGTGTTGAATAAAAAACTTTTCACATTCTATAGACTTTTCCTCCTTAGCAATAGAGAAGAAGTTAGTGGCATTCAGTAAACTATATTCCCTTTTTATATGCTACAGAAATTGTGATAATTTTTAAGAAATATAAACAATAATTAATGAGGATTTATAGTGACACACATGACAAAGTCCTTGGTGATCAAACTGACAGTCTGCACTCATCTAGTATTTAATACTATTTTTCTGTTTTTAGTGGAAGTGGCAGATTAATTTGTAACAGATAGTTGTTGACACACAGGAAATTAAGACAATGCAGATAACAATAGATGATGGTTGTAACAATGAGAGTAATTCAGAAAAAGGCAAAGGCCTGTATTGGGATATCAGTTTTAATGTGCTGATTGCCATCTAGCTCCTCCTTTAGGACAGATGTGAGTGGAGTACGACTATTTGTCTCAGTGAAATTCCTGATAATTACAAGTCTTTCTATCATCCAAGAAATTACATCATAGAGATATTTTGTTTAGGATAGAGGAGTAATATAAAGGATGATCATGTTTACTAGATGAATGAAACCAATGCTCCTTCAAAAGTAAGTGAAGAAGGTTAAATTTTGATTTAAGGATTTCTAAAAATAAAATGAGAGATGATATGTAGAATAAAGAGAAATAACCATTCTGTGATTTCATGTTGGTCAGAAAGCAGGGCTCTCTGTGTACAGAGACTGGCCTCTGCTCTGTCAGTCCCCATTAACAGGAGGGGCTGCTTATATTAGAATGAAGGGGATTGAAGCAAGCTGAAGTCTTCTCTAGGAAAATGATGTAAGAGATTTCGAAGGCCAATTGCTGAAACTCTTAACTCTTCAGGGAAGTAGCACCTTACACCTGCCTCAGTATGTTGCTTCTGTTCTGAGGTGGTAGATGATGTGAGACTGAATAGCAAAATAAAATCTAAAAATTCAGAAACGGACCCAAATATTTTCATTTATCTAAGTACTGACACATTTGTAACCATGTCTAGTTGGCTGATTGAATAGTACAAGTTTAGACTGAGTCAAGGAGGAGAAGAGTTGGGTGAGTCCACATATTCCCTTTGGTGCTGTCGCATTATTCCTAGTAGGGCGATTTGGCTATAATTCATGGCACTTGAGAGAATTAATATTTTTCTCTGCCTTATTTTTTTCAAATCTAGGTCTAATTTGAAGAGTGCTAACTCTTTCTTTGCTTAAATCGTGTACACCATTGGTGAAAGTTCACAAATTGAACCTACCTCACAGTTACGGAAAATAAAGATGACTGACTTACTTCTTTTCATAATTCAAAGGCTGAAGGAAGAAAACAGGCCAAGGCTCCAAAATTTTCCCATTATTCTCTCTTAATTTTCCTGGAGAAGTAAAATAATATATATATATATATTTCATTTGGTGATTTGTGTTTGTGTAAAGAAAATAAAGCTTTGGTCATAATTTTAAAAAAATCTAATATAATGTAAGTTGACTTTAATTAGCATAGTAATATTTTCCATTCCACTTTTTATTTGTCTCATGTGATGAGATTTTGGGTTAAGGGTTGGGAGCATAGCTCATTGGAAGAGTGCTTGCCTAGCCCTGGGTTCAATCCTCAACAGGACTGAAAACAAACAAGTAAAGCAAAGCAGAATAAACAACATCAAAAACTCAAGGGACCACCCTTTCTCTGTGTCTTTTTCTTTTCTTTCTTTTTGTCATTCACTTGTGCTTAAATCTATGTTAAAATTTTTCTTGACAACACTCAGCTTTGCTGCAAAAAATTAAGGTACTACTTCAAAACAAAGGTTCAAATGTTATGCTAAAATAAATCTATGCTTCCTATGCAAAAAATTAAGGTACTACTTCAAAATAAAGGTTCAAATGTTATGCTAAAATAAATCTATGCATCCTATGCAAAAAATTAAGGTACTACTTCAAAACAAAGGTTCAAATGTTATGCTAAAATAAATCTATGCATCCTTATTAAGTATAAAAGATTTTCATGGTTTCTCTCCAAAAAATATTTCCATGAGTATCAATATTATGCTGCTGCTAAAACCATTCTGACATAGAAAAAGCTCTGTCTTCAAGACACATAGCACAACAATTTGACTTCTGTGTGGCTCTTCTCTACATGTTAGCTGTTCCTAGTGCCTTTGATGGCTACCTTCAAACTTCCCCTTCATGTTTTGAACATGGCCAACAAGCTGTGTGTTGTCTTTGACCATTACACTGAAATTGAAAGATTCAAGTAAAAAAACCATGTGGTAGAGGTCTGCCTTAAGAAGTATTAAATATTTTCATCAGACTTTGATCATATATTAAAGTTATTGCTTCTGAACACACAGAAGTACTATTTAATATGTTTAAAGTATACTAAAACCCCAACACATTCTTGGAAGGTGTGATTCTGGATATGTGGCCAACACCTAGGAGAGACAATCAACCCTGATGATTCGTAGTTAGATGCTGTTCCAGAACCGTTTATATTAAAACTGGTGAGAACATTTCTTCCTGGACTCAGATGAGCAAATAGACCAAAAGGAAACCAACTTGTTTCAAGCCATGTCCTTGAATACACTGACTTTTCAACTGAGAATTGAAGCATATTGATTGGAAGCTAAATAACACTTCCCAGTAGGGTCTTGAGATTAGAAAGAAGTGTAAGAAAATATAATCTTAATTAAAATAACAATAAATATCATTAACCTGAATGCATTTATAAAACTATTTTATCTATGTCTGGATATATCTAAATTCATATCTGAATGACACATGGCACTCTATTTTTATTTTATTTTTTCTTCTCTTTAGAGGGTTTGTATTTTTGAGCCAACCCAGTTTTGCTACCTAATTGTTGCACACTTTGGACAAAGGTATTATTTCAGTTCTCTTTTCTATTAAATGCTAGCTAACTATAATACTATCTCACAGGGTAGTTGAGAGAATTACTACAGTGACACTGAGTATCAAGTAATCCGGGCAATTTCATATATGATAGTTGTCATCACTATAGATTTTGACCTTTTATAATGAATCTGTACACATTTTATGAGATATAATTCCTAATAAAAACTATTTACTTAAAATCTCATGTGTGTATGTGGCAGGGGGCGGGGAGGGCTCAGGATAAGCAGTGATAGAGCACGTGCTTCCCATGTGTGAGGCTCTATGTGCAACTATTGGCATCATAAAACAAACAAAGCAAACACAGGAGAATTCATCCCTGGTTTTCCTGCTTTCTTAATTGAAAATGTCAGCCTTGGTTGTTGCATAGTTATTACTCTGATGGGCTGTCACTTATGTCAAATGCACATGCAATTCATCATGCCAACATTATTTTGAAGCTCTTCTAGTTACACTGTACATTTTCCTTAGCCTGTATGTATCTCTTGTTTAAAGATTTTAGTCTGCATTCCATTGAAATGCATTCTTTTAAACAAATATAGCTCAGATCTTTATCAACTGGACTGAAAAATGTCCTCATGTAGTTGAAGAAAATTAAGAATTATCCTTTGATTCAAACACAATTTAAGAATTATTTCCTTCTCATCAGTTCCCAGGCCTGCCTGGAAATCCTGTTCACAGAATATGCTGCTGCCATGTTTAAATGAGATCCCCCACCATTTGACCAAAGCTTGCTGTCATCTTACAGTCTGTTCAAACTTGACTTTATGGCACTTCATCAAGGAAGTGCCAAAGCAGTTTAGACATTTACAATAAGAATCAACTTGAACCTTATTTAACTTCCAAACCGTCTAAATTTCTTTAAGACTCAAATAATTCCCACAAAGCCTCTTGCACTTCCTCTTTGCACTTGACTGCTTGCCCCTGGGAAATCAAGCTGCCTACTTAGTAGAAGAAGGAAACACCACTTACATATGACATGGGGTATCACACACTTCAGGAAAATTGAAAGAGAAGGATAAGATTTTCTCTTAGCCGGGTGTGGTAGCTCATGTCTGTAATCCCAGCACTTGGGAGGCTGAGGCAGGAGGATGGCCATGTATTTGATGCCCACTTTGGTGATAAAGTGAGCTCTATGCCAGCATTGGCTACAGAGTGAGTTTATCCCTTATAATAAATAAAATTCCAAACCCTTCAAAAGATTTTCTTTTAAGAATAGTACTATTAATAATGCTTACCTGAGATAGATTAGGTTATGTATTTAATGCCCATGTTCCATATTCTAATCTTTAAATGCCTGTAGGCAAAACAAAGCATGAAATGTTGTGGCACAGGTAAGTGGTGGATTTCCATATGGGACTGGGGACATTGTATTGTATTTATGACTCTTAAGAAAAATATGTATTTGTTAAGACATTACCAAAAGAAGTATTAAACAAAGACCATTAGCACAATTGAATTATAAGTTTATTTTTCAATGGCTGTGTAAATTTAGCCATTAGAACTTCATAGAAATGAAATTTGGACAGCTAACTGCCTAAGTAATAATTTCATAGTTATGGCTTCTGTTTGTAAAGTATTGTCTTTGTCTGAGGCCTATGTCTGCAGAACTACATGCCTATTGCTGAATAAAGCAGATTTATGTGGAAGTAACATATATTTGAATGCAAACCCTAACAAGTTTGAAGGCAGGAACTGGTAAGATAGTGATCATATCACACTCAGAATACCTGTATCATAGTTGTATCCATTTCTATTGCTTCAGAAGCTTGGAGTCAGAACTTTACTCTCATCTGTATCCCTGTGCCTGCTCTCTGATCAGAAGTGAAGCTGATTGGCGACAAGACCAGCTTTGGATGAGCAGCTATTTGTCAAATGAATGCACAGCTGTATCAATGTGGGTCTTAACCTTAAGCACTGCAAGAAAGTCAACCTCTGATGATTGTGGAGTTGTCTGCACAAAGATTGGTCTAGCCTCAAAATTACATTTTTGTCCTTGGAAACTTTTTTTGCTTCATGGATGCATTCCCAAAGCTTTTTGTGTATTGGGATGAATGGGCATAGATTCTAAGGGCAGATGTAATCACAGAAAAAAACCAAAGTATTCAATTATAAGTTTAGTGGAATAAATAACTAATGATGTAACAAGAAAATAATGTTTTATTGTTCATTAATAGTTCTAATATGAAAAATGAAAGATATACAGATAACTAAATTTTAAAAACATATAGCATAGGTTACTCCTGGTTACATAATTGACACTTGTTTTCTTATGTCTGTTTCCTTTTAGTGAGCTTTAGATCATTTCTTCTATTTCCTGAAGCCAGCAGTAGGCATTTGTAACTCAAATGATGTGAGTTTCTTCAATTTTAGAGTTCTTTTAGAACGCCTTAAATATTCAAATGAACTAATGGTTGTTGCAGAGTGATGTGTAGTGACTCTGCAAAAATATCATTCCCATTTTAAAGCATCAGCTTTTTATTCAGATATAAACTGCATAGCAGAAAAGCATATAAGTAAACAGATGCTGCATTTCTTAAGTAAAATACATTCACACAATTCAAACTTAGAAGGAACCAATCACTACTAGCCTTCTAGCCTTCAATATAAAACTGGCCTGACTTCTAATACTGTCCTAGTTTCATTTCTGTGGCTGTGACAAAATACCCTGACAAAAACTGATTTAGGGGAAAATGGGTTTGTTTTAGCTCTCAATTCCAGGTCAGAGCAGGAAAGCTGTGGGAGCGGGAACTTAAAACAGCTACTCACACAGCACATCCACAGTCAAGAGGGGATCATGTCACATTTTTCACTCTTGTGCAGTCCAGGACCCAAACCCAGGAAACGGTAGTGCCCTCCATAGGCAGGTTCTTCCCATGTCAATTACCATAATAAAGATAATTCCCCACAGACAAAATCACAGGCCAATCTGATTTAGAAACTCCCTTCTGAGAATCGCCTCCCTCATGATTCCACATTGTATCAAGTTGAGAACTAAAACTATTCATCATAACGATCACCTATTTATCATTCAGTTTTGAAATTTGTACGAATGGATCATTGCTACTAGACATGTGTGTGCTCTGTCTTTCATTCATTATTAAGGTTGGGATTATTTTTGTTTTCATTGTTCTCTACCATTTGAATGTGTCACTGTTAATTTCTCTGTTCTATAGCATCTGTGTATTGTTTCCTATTTGGTTCTATTGTGAATAGTCTGCTATGAACACCCTTGACATATTTGGGGGGTATGCATCTGTGGAAAGGAATTTCTGGGTCTTGTGTTCCATATGTTGGTCATTAACACACACTTCATAAATACCTCCTGTTGCATGACTTTTCCCGGGGAGATGTGAATCAGTAACTATTCACCTCATATTGGGTACTGCTGACAGTCCAAAGAAACAATTTCAGCAAAGTGTAGCTTGGTGAACCAATAAGTTTACCGGAGTTACTTGTAAGAGAGGAGTCTGTGCTTGTGTATGTGTAGTTTGTAGTGATGCTGAGAATGGAATCCCTGCTCCAGGGCATGAACTTGGTAGGCTGTCTGCTATTGAGCTGCATCCTAGTTCCCGGTAATGCTTTCAGTGTTTCACAGTAACATTACTGTGTATCTTCCCTTAAATTTACTTCTAGAATTTTTACGTTATAAATGGTATCATTTCATAAATATAATTTCCTAATTATTTCCTTCTAGCATGTATAAATATAATTGATTTTGTATGTGGTGACCTTGATAAATTTACTTATTAATAATAAAAATCTTTTGTATTTTGTATGAAAAAAGTGTCACTGTAATTAATACTTTAATTATTTTTCTTCCCATCCCTAGATTTTAATATTACTTTTTCTTGCTTTACTGGGTCAGTTAGGATTTCAGAAAATAGTGAATTAAAGTGGCAAAGACAGCCATTCATTTTAAATGAGGGAAAGATTTTTTTCAATCTTTCAAGTTTCTTAAAATTCCTATTATTAACATAAATGTTATCACTTGTAATTTGTATTAACGTCATGTACTTTGATCATCCTCTTCCTTATTGTGTCATCCCTGTAAGCTAGTGCTCCTCAGCACTGTGTCTTTAATATCTGTTGGTGTAAACTAGATATAATTTAGTTAAGGATGGTAATATTTCAAAGGGAAACTTGTAAAATCAGTTAGTTCACTTGCAGAAGAGAAATAAACTTGCAATTTATCTATTAATTACTAAAAAAAAAATCACAAAGGTATTAGACACATATACAGTGGCCATCTTGATCTTACCTGGAACTCAATAAACTTTTGTTTTGAAAAAATTTAGATCTATCCATAAGAGGGAGAAGACTGTAACAGACACACATTATTCATAATATAATTTCAGTACTAATGCCATCTTATTTAATCTATTTTACACAATAAATTATTTTAAAATAAATCCAAGATCACATTTCATATCTAAACTATAAACTTCAGCATATATATATTCATATTTTAGAAATTAAGATAATAATAGTAAAACAGTGCATCATTGAAATTTAAAAGTATTTGGTAATGTTTATTAAACTCTTTGACAATTTCATAATGTATATAGTACATTTTTTTAAAATCCTTGTCTTTAATTTTTAAAGTTTGTAAAACTGTCTAATATGCAATTGCTATTAAGTTTTCCATAATTATTTTAAGTATAAGCTTGGAGCTTGAGTGATGGCTCAGTGGTTAGGAGCACTGGTTGCTCTTACAGAGGACCTGGATTAACATCCTAGCACCCACATGGCAGCTAACAGCTATCCCTATCTCCAGTTCCAGGGGATCAGACACCCTCTTCTGACCTCCACAGGCATTGTATGACATGGGTGTATCTACCTACATGCAAGCAGTACACTTGTATACATAAAATAAAAATAATAAAATATTTTAAAAATAAAAGAAATAATAAGTATTATAAGCTTTTAATTGGTTGTTTAATTAGATCAAAGGAGACTGCCTTTAGTTTATATATTTTTTAATTTTTATTTGACTCCAGAACAATTCTCTTTTTTTTTTTTTTTTGTGTTACAGCTTTACAACCTGTATTTATCTTATTGCATCCCTAAAATCCCACTGGGTAATTTAATAGTCTTTTCTGTCATTTAATTTATTATAAACTGGTAGTTGTAGCTATAGAACTAATCTGATTTAAGTTAAAATCCTTTATTTTATTTTTTGTAATTTTATTCAGTTTATTTTATGTGTATGAGTGTTTTGCCTGCATGTATGTAAGTGTATCAGGTATGTGCCTGGTACTCACAAAGGCCAAAAGAGGGTGTTGGAGTCCCTGGACCTGGAATTAAGAACAGGTGCTAGCTGTCATGTTGGTAATAGGAACAAAACCCAGGTCCTCTGGAAGAGCAGTAAGTGCTCTTAACCACTGAGCCTCCTCTCCAGCCTCTCTGTTTTCTTTTTATGGAAGGGGGGAAAGGACAGGACCTTGCTCTTTGCCTAGGCTGTTTTCAAACTCACAAGCTCATGATCATACTGCCTCAAGTCTCCTCAGTAGCTGGGACTATGGGTATGTGCCATGATACCTTGCTGGTTGTTGGAATTACTACATTCATCTTTAACTTAAGAGGACAGTTTTGATGTAGAAATAAATGGGACCATGCCATGGATAAGTAGAGTCTGACTAGTGGCTCCTTGTTCTATTGGGGGTGGTGGTGACTCAACTTCAGATCATCCTCATTCAAATCAATGAATTTCTGAGACTGAATAGTAGTAGTGATATATCTTCTCACATGCCCGTTTCTAAGAGTGGCTTGCATTCTTTTTTATTATTTGATGAACACAAGGACCAAGATTCCAATGCTTGACTTTATCTGAAGACAAAAAGAACATGAATTAGATCTGGGTCACTTGAAGGTATTATTTGGGTCAAATATCACTACTAATAGCTACAATAAAAACCTGTCATTAATATTTGAAGGCAAAATTCATAGTATTTAAAGCAAGGCTATTTGAATGTAAGTGCTAACAAAATCTTAGCAATAAATAGAAAAAAATACATATAAAAAACCTCTTCAATTAGAGCTGGACTTCCTTATTTGGTTGAAATGAAGAAAGAAAACTACATTGTAGAAACACGATTGATTAACTTAATTTCTAATTTCACACACTAACTCTGAGACTATAGAATACACTACTAGTATTTTGTTGATCACATTATTAAAGCAGAAGAAAAGGCAGACACTTGCATTTCCAACCCTTGTATGGTTTATTTGGAAGTGTTAAACGAAGCTGGCAGTTTGGTGCCTTGCTCCCCATGCTGAGTGCTGAGTGCATTGAAACTTCTGTATTTGCTGTGTTACATTAGTGAAGACACGACATAGTACATCACCTAGTAAGAAGACCAGCTTATAAGCCAAGGAATATTCAGAAAGGAGAAGCTTGTTTACAGTGGATTTCAGTCCATTTAGTTTTTAATTCTGTAGATTTTGGGCTCTTAAAACCTTTGCCACTTGCTTACTTAGCTCCTGGTTTTAATTTAGCCAGAGTCATTGTGTTAGTCATCAGTGTATTTGTCATTTCCAATGCATATATTTTTGCCAAATAAAGATAACACGACTCCACTTTCTACATTTATTCCTAGATACTTCCCAAAGCACCACATTTGTCCTTTACCACACACTTCCTGGACTCCACCTTTCAGCAAATGAATTAGGTCATTTCTTACTGAGCATTTCTCAGAACTAGATTATGATAGTTTGAGACACAAAAGCACATTAGAATATGCCCTGTCTAATATGGTTGCTGTATTTTCCACGCTCCCTCATTAGCTATACTTTGTTATTTGGTTTTACTATTTTAATTAACAGTTTGACATTAAAACTGTTATTTGAAGTATTACACATTTTATGTCTTGATAAGTTTATATTTTTCATTGTAACCTATGCAGAGAAACTCTCCAGTGAGTTAGTTTCTTACAATTGTAATGTA
>NW_008336076.1:2937694-2941288 GCF_000622305.1 Nannospalax galili | reverse complement strand
CCAGTATACTTATTGTCATAAAGCTAAAATATTATCAAACTTTAGGTGAGAAATGGGTCAAACAACAGTCATTAACTTAATATAAGATACAGTAATGAGTACATCTCTCTTTAGATTATAAAGAAGGCATTTTAACATAAAATATTCAACACAATTGCATAAAAGCACATAATGATAATGCATATGCTTTTTACAGGTAGAAAAAAAAACAAAGTAAACTGACACAGCTGTGACAAACAAATACAATTTCATTGAATGATTTTCAAAGACAATGTTGACAGACATCAGGTGGTTATTAAGTGGTGAAACACTTTTTGTCTTTGAGTAAAATTTTAGGCAGATCGTCAATATTTTACAAGGGATCAAATTTTAATGATTTGAAGTGGGATGATGGATTCAGAGATTCTTCTGCTTAGATCCTTCCTGTCCTCTGGGCAGAAAGAGCAAACCTAAACAAACATCTAATAACAGAATTCGGGAAAGTGACATAGAGTTCCTCAACTTGTGTTATCTAAAGGCTGCTTCCTGGGGCTCTTATTAGATGATCACCAAATCTCTCTTCTGTAGTAAACAAACCTGGGGCCCTGTATGTACAAAGTATAATCTCAGAAGCCACACACTGCATGATAACATGTTAGTGGTTTTGAGGAATCCCACAGTGGAACAAACAAGACAACTACTTGACTTTCAAAAATAAGTTCTTCCAAATTACTTAGAAACAAAGTTGCATACTTTGTTCATTGTAAAGTTACAAAGAATCAGCAACTTCCATGATATAGTTTTATAAAAAGAGCCAACCTTTGATCTAGTTTGTTTCAGAACTATTTTAAATAAATATAATTTAAATTACAATCATATAATTTAGAGATCGAACACTGACTCTCTCACTGTGGGGAAGTATTTTCTACTTAGGAAATTCTAGTATAAAGATTTTTGTACCACATAATTATTGACTCAATGAGAACTTACGGAATTAACAGTGGTCATGTATTTTTACCTATTCATAATTCTAGTCCTTTCTGAGTACTCCTCATCTTCCTTCAAATGGTTGGATGCATTTACAGTGTTGCATAGATGTCATGTATATAATTATTTTCATTGCAGATAAGATTCGTTGATATCAGTGATTCACTCATAACTGTTAACTCAAAGATGAAGTTCTCAACCCATCTAACATAGAATTTCCACTTTCCTGGAAATGTCTGTTTTATATCTGAGGTTTTAGAACCTATATTTATTAGTTCATAGATTTTGATGTTAATGATTCTTGGTGATTGTGTCCAACTTGGATCCACACAACGGCACACAGTTTGTACAAGATCTACTTGGCTATCAGTTGTGCAGAACCTGTGCTTTTCATGAACCTCACATTTATGACATAACATTCAAAAATACTCAAGGGGAACTACTGTCATTTCATACTCATAAAGTCCATATACTTTCACCTCAACAGTATATTATAAAATTTTTTCAGAATTTGTTTTGTCTAGCATTCATTTAGCCTTTGAATTAAAACTGATGCTCTGTTCTTAGAAAGAAGACAGAAATGAACACAAATGCATCACATGAACTTACTTACCTCTTACCTTACTTTTATGGAATTTATACGCTCACTAGTGAGAGATTAACAAATGCATAATGTGGTGCCCGGGAGTGGTCAGAGAAAGACTCTCAGAGGAGGTGACATTTGATCCAGGACTCAGATGAATAAAAGAGCTTTAGCAGATGGAGGAGCAGCCTGCCAAAGACAGGTCATTCTGTTTATTTGAACAGTTCAGAACTCATTCATTATTATTTGTACAGATTAATTCTGAAAAACCTATTGCCTTCTCTTCAAAAGCTACATTTTACAATGTTGAGACATTGGGCATGAAAGACACTTAAGTTTTAGATAAGAGGGAAAAAAGTACTCAATTTGCGATACTAGAAAAGTTCAAAAGTATATTTTCTCATTTTCAAATTGTCACCCTAATGAGGTAAATCAATTTTACGAATTTTAGTTATTTGCTAAACAGAGCTTAGTGGCAAAAATATACAATATTCACTCTCTACATTTGTATGCACTGCTTATTAAGAGCAATACAGAAGCAAGTAAACACGAAAACACTCCTTAACGTATTGATAGATATTTCAGACAATATAGCCTAACTGTGGTGTATTGACACTAAGAATGGTGGTAAATTAGTAAGGTCAAGTAGATAACTATGAAATCAATGTCTGACTATAGTCATAAATGTGTGTGTGAAACTGCTTCTGTCTGCAGCAATTTAAGACAATGCTGTAAGCATCTACATAGAATGTCAAATATTGTGTGAGGGAGTTCATTTGTTTTTCCAAAATGCTATTTATTTTAAAGATGATTCAATCTAGATTTCCAAGAAATACCACATTAATCCAGATAACTTAAGACATATTTTAGTTAACAAAATTTCCATCATTGCTAAAGACTTTCAGGACTATACCTATTGATTATTGTGAGCAAAATTATCTAAGAAAAGCCAAATAGTGCGTGTTGTAACTTCTTGAAAGTCAATTTAGACATTTTAAGCATAATCTAGAGGGCACTAGTCGTGGAAACAAAACACCATTTTCAAGGGAAAGATAATCCTATACTTCCCTAATATTGACTGTGTAATATCTTCAAAGACATAAATATTTTTGTCTATAGATAAATTTAGAAATAAATGCAGAGTATAAAATGAATAAATGATAGCATGCTTTCTTGCTAAATATCATGCCATGCCTGTGCTAGTCACAGTTCATCTGCTCAAATTACATAGAAAACATTGATCCTACCTACACAACCTTGCTTGCTGTTAGGAATCTAAGGTCCCAAGCATCCCCCTCTGTCTCCCTGCATTTGTCTTCCATATACATATCAACCTTTGAAATCTGTGGGATATATGCAAGTGCAGTAAGGGATGAAAATCTGTGAATTCCGTGGCCATTTCTCAGGTGGAGGATTGGGAGAACTGCCATCTTAATGATGCTTCTCAGTAGGAGATGCAGCTTGATGAGACTGAATAGCTTGGAAGAATTGACTTCACAATAGAAAGAAACAGAATCAGAGTATCTCCCTGCTTTCAGGAGGCATCTTGCAATACTGAGTGGATAGACCATCTTTCAAGTTGAATTAATCAAATTTTTGTAACGTTCTGTCCTCTTTTTAAAGTGCATCCATCGTTTTTTTTCAAACAATCAACTAGTGCTTGTCACTTCTTAATATTGGACCTCATTCCTTTAATTACTTCATCTTTTGTCACTGTCAATAACTACCAGACTTGTAATTATTCTCTTTCATTTAAGGAACCAACAATGTTTCCTTCTACAATGTACACACTCTCACATGCATCTCCCACAGAATTCTGTGGCTCTTGAAGCTGTTTCCAGTGATTTTTATAATCTTAGTAGTTCAATGCTATGATTAGAATGGCTTTTGTACTATGTGAGGCTTCTTTTAACCTGAGCACTTTATGAGCGGGGATAATTTTAAGAAAACTTTAAGCAAAAATATAAAATTTTAAGTGTCTTCTCTCTGTGTCTTTACCCCACATATGTGTATACAGAGAGAACACTTAAATTGTATAAATATAT
>NW_008336076.1:2915905-2937607 GCF_000622305.1 Nannospalax galili | reverse complement strand
GTCTCTAACGGGGCTTGAAGCTGCATTCACACATTATTACAAGTAAAACTTTCAGTTTACCTTATGGTTTGCTCTTGAAGTTGTACTTTTTAAAAAAATAAATCTTTTGTTAATTCTTTGAGAATTTCATACAATGTATTTGGATCATATTCAGACATACTTCCCTGCTCTAGCCCTACGCTACTAACTCCCACCAACTTGGTATTCTCTATTATTCTTTTTTCTTTTTTATTGAATTTTGAATATTTTATGCAATATATTTTGATCATATTCAGACCCCCTTTACTAACCCCTGCCTTACTTCATGTACTCGTGCGTGTGTGTGTGTGTGTGTGTGTGTGTGTGTGTGTGTGTGTGTATGAAGCCTATTATGTGAAAACAGAGACCAGGGAATTGAAGTTAATAAGAACGGCTCTTAGAAACATATGACCCATTGAAGAAATGTTATTCCTGTATATTTTGGGCCAATAACTCAATGCAGTCTGGAGCAGGCAGTACGCACTGAATACTGTTGAGTAAATTAAAATGTTAACAGGCCATTTGGTTGGAATCCCTTTGGAGTAGCTGTAGGACACACCACTAGATGATAGAGCAAGAAGAGTGTGAGGGGCACAGTCAGCTATCTGCCTAAAAACAGCTGTTCTTCCCAGGCTCTTCTCAAACTCCAGCAGCCGATTGCAATGCTTACCATAATCATAACGTTAAAGAATTCCAAAGAAGACATTTCCCTCAGCTGTCTTTAGGAGCCTATTTTAAATGATTAAAATTCAATGCTGTCAAGAAGTTCTTACATTATGTCAACTTAAATTTGTCTTGTAAGTTAAGCCATTTCCTGTTGTAGCTCTGAAGAACAGCTGGTCACTATCTTTATGATCACTCTAGTTAAGTCTGATGATAGCAACACAAGCTTCTAAAGATCTTTCTTTTCTTTTTTCTTTTAGTTAAAGTCATCACAGCATATTCATATTTTTCATAGGTTTTTATTTTTCTAATGATACAATTTATTTTCAGGGCCACTAAGCTTTTTGATATCCCTGAGAGATTAGTGGATGGCAGCTTCTGGTCATTTCCATTATAGACAGTAACTTGCCAAGATGATTTCAAATTATGACTGCCTATCTTTTAATACACTGCCAATGACATAATGTTCCCTAAACAACACAAATATAATTGACATCTGTAATTAACATTAGGTCATACTTTTCTCTCCCACATTAAAAATGTCATCTTTGAAAATTATTTCACTGGTTATGTTTGTGCCAATATAGATATAACCCAGATATATTAGCAGTGAACCATGCAACAGGGAAAGCTTAAATCTCCAAATGCCCTTCACACACCAACTATTTTTAAATCCGTTGAAACATGAGGTGAATCGTTGCCTATGATATAGAAGGGTTTTTCTTTCTTTTGGTTTTTCAATTGGACATAGTAGGTCTGTGTCCTTACCATGCTATCCATGAGACTGAAGGGGGAACAGTTGGGTCACATACACTCAAATGTTAAGATTGATGCCTAAGTCCCCGTTTTCCTACGGTACTTGATGGTCAGCAGTTAGATTCTATGCAGCATTATATTACGGAGGGACTGGTTCTAGTGCATTTTATCAGTGCAGTGAAGTAAACAAAAGAATACAAGCTGTCTGGTGTTATTTATTCAATTATACATTTATTTATTCATTTAATTTTCTATAGCTATTTTTTCATTTACATTTTAAGCTTTTTAAATAATTATCAAAACATTCCTTCAGTTTTGTCTATGAGCTTGAGTAAGTTTATCTGGTTATTAGACACAAGATTCTAAGTCAGAAAGAAAGAAATATGACATGTAAAAGAATGCCATGTATCTGCTATGAACGCAAGAAACAGCAAGCTGATTCTGACTGTGTTTATAGAGCTTCATCCATCACACTTTACCATTATATCCCAGACTAGTGGGATTATCATTATACATCAAATATACAGAATAAAACAAGTGGGTTATCAAATGAGACATAGATCAAAATCACATACTTGTTTTTTAAAGGCACGTAGGTGTATTTATGTACAAGGTAAGTCTGGAAAAACACCCACAGTATAATTAAAATGATTATCTCTGAGTGTTGAGATCATGGGTTATTTTTATTTTCTTCTTTTAGTGTGTATGTTTTTCTAAGTTTTCTATAGTGAACACGTATCCCTATATAATAAGAAAAAGAGCTAATGTAAATCATTTTAAAGATGAAATGAGCTAAAAATTTCATTACCATAATCATTTAAACAGTGGTCTAAAAATTCCAGGATACTTGAGTTAGAGACTATGCATGTTACATAGACAAAGATCTTGCTTCACGGTTTGGTCCTTCACAGTCTAGCCTTCTGTGAGTACTCAGATGCTATGTACTTTTCATTCATGCAGTCAAGTAACTTAACTAGGGAAACTGAGTGAAACTGTGAGCCATTCCCTGCCCACCAAGCACGTTAAATCCTACTTTACATCAGTGGAGTTGTAGCCAGGTAATGAAAGTTAAGAACTGACAGTTGGTGGGGTGGGGTGGGGGAAAAAGGGTGATTTCAAGCCCCAGGAGCATATTCTGGAGCATTTGTTTCTAAAAATAAGCATGGAGTTATGTCAGGAATGTCATGTAGCTATAATGCTGTCCATCCAGTATTCCAGTCTTTGTGGCTGGAAACACCAGGCCAACATTCTGAAATTTCACAGTTGTAAAAAAAAAAAAAATTCTTCTCAAAACAGCCTAATCAGAGTTAGTCCTAAATTTCCTTTGAATAACGAAATATGAAGGAACTACATTAAGATAAAATATTATGAGCATGAAGATTCTACTTTACTACATGATCCAGTAGAGGCAATGTTTCACAGAAAGTGAGGAATCCAATCAGTTCCTTTTTATCCTCTTCCTTTAGTCTTCCTTAAGTTAAAGCTCAAATTTTGTTGTTCTGTGCTTTTGATCTTATGAGCAGAGCTTTGGAAAGAGAATTAAAACGTGCTTTTCAATAAAGAATGCTAGAAAAGAAACAGACTAATTCAAAATACATTTCTTACTCATTCTTTCATTTTTTAAAAAAAAATTCTAATTGAATTTTTGTGTAGTTCATACAGAACATCTCAATCAGTCTTAATCATCTTTATACCCCCTTCCCCACTGGCACCCTCTCATAGTCCCCTCACTAGAATTCATACATTATGTCATTTGTGTTAAGTCCTGGTGGGTCAAGTTAGTGTCCCCAGACTTTCCTCAGTGCAAGTTCATCTCCTGAGGTTTAGTCAGGCTGTCCCGAGTCCATCACTTTAGGAAGATCAGCTCTTCCTCACCCAGCAGTAATCAGTTGTCAATATTTCTTCAGCTAAGATTGGGGACTTCTATTTTCCCAGTTCTATGCTGGGTTTTTGTCTGCTTGAGTTGGCATGGTTCTTGTGCATCCTGACACCATTGTTGTAAGTTCCTATGAGCGGGGTCCAGGAGCTTGTAGGGCTCTATTTCTATATGGTTATGAACCTTCTCCCTGGCTCGTAGAATCTTTCCTCTCCATCTTCTGCAATGATCCCTGAGCTCTAGCTGTGTGAAGTTTAGTGTAAGAGTCCTGTCCAAGGACTGGCATGCTGGAGACTCTTAATGTCTATGCTTTGGCATTTGTGACCTTTTGTGTTCCTGGGCCTCTGTTGTATGAGAGAGCTTCATTAATGAGACTTGAGATATTCATTAAAGTCCTTTTTACCCCTTGGTCCATGTTCCATGAGCCTTAGGCGTAGAAGTTGTGTTATAGATGTGCTAATTAGGCTTAGGCAATTCACAGACATTGTCTGTGTATGACCAGTTGTGGTACTCTAATATACTCCATCTGGTGCAAAAACCAGTTTCTTTGATGAGTGGTGACTGGGATATTTGCCTGTAAATACAAGGATATATATTTTCTCATAGTAAGAAATTACATTAGTTTAGGAATATGACAGTCTTGGGGTTTTTGCTAAGATCCAGCCATGTGTATTTGGCTATGTTTACAACACTACACATGAATTTCCTTCCATTGAGTGGGTTTTTAATCCAGTTAGGTAGCTGTTGATTGCTCCCAAAATAAAAGTGACACTACTGCACCAATGTCATATGCTGTGTGGGTCATTGATGGGGTTATTTGGTCTTGAAGCTAGAGTTGGACCATCCATTGATGTTCTCCCTTAAGAGCTTGCATAGTGCTCTCCAAAGCTATGGGAGCTAGCCTTCAGGAGAAGTGGTTTCCAGGTCAGTTCCAGTTCCATTGCTCCAAAACCTGTATCTGCAGTATGTTCAATCTTCAGAAATAGGGTCTTACATTCAAGTTCTGGGAGGCAATAAAGGACTATGGCCATAGCCTGTGTAATTTTGGGAGTCTCTTGGACTACAGTGGCCAACAATTTAAAGGAAGCTTTCTCCTGTCTGACACTCTTTCTTGTTACGTAGCTTTCACCTATACAAATGGACTCATGTAGAGATATTGTACATGTAATTTGTCATTAGGTTGTTGGACTAATATGATTGTCTTTGTTTTTTTTACACTAGCTGGGTATTATTTATCTCTTCTCTCTTTCTCCCTTCATTTTTACACAGAAATATAGCATAGTTATTAAGACATGCATTAGAATAGATATCACATGGCTGCATATTGTAGGTTTAACATTGATGAGAAGTGTAGAGAGTGTCAGATTGTATAACCTAACTCACAATTTATTCTTTATAATAAAGTAGTTAATTATAATCATACGTGTGTCAAAGAATTGCTGTAATCATTACATGACATAAAGTGCATGAATATAGTAAACCGGTTCCTAATGTATAGAAAGTATTCTATCAAGGTTAGTGGTAATTAATTCAACATATATTTATGGAGCCCTTATTATGTACTCAAAAATATTAAATGTTAGAAAAAAAGCTATTAGCACTGAAGTCTTGGTGTCTAGACTATCTAGACTCACTAGACTTTTAATCTCTGAAGTGACAGGAAGAAACAAGTAATCCTACATCATTAGGATGAAGATGATAATGAGAGTGATTTGAGGTACTATGAAGAGGCATGTAAGGAACACCTACAGCAGTCTGGGAATACTTTATGCTAACAGTGTTGATTACACTGAGATGTGCAAAGTAAACAGAGCTTACTTAACTAGGAGAAGAAATGGGACAATATTCAGATAGGGAAACCAACAAACAGGTTCTTATTTCAGGTGCATTTTTCCGCAGATGATGCTAATAATAACAAGAGTTAACAGTAATTTATTCTCTCATGTGATTGAGAGTCTTGTGAATTTCAAACAGAAATGTATCAGGCTTCTAATCTCCCTTCCTTCCTTCCTCTCTTTCCTTCCTTCTCTTTCTTGTTTACTTGCTTTCTCATTGCCTTTGCTTTTCTCCTTTTCTCTGCTTTGATTTTGTTGTCCGATTAAATTTCCTCATGGTAGCAAAGGGACTAGGTCAGTTCTATGGACTCTAGCCACATAAAGACACTTCCTGGGTGGGCAGCTGTATGTCCTTTTCCATCTCCTTTACAGTTCAAGACCCACCCTGGGTCTTCATACTCATTCTTTACTTCCTCCTCCTCCTCCTCCCCCTCCTCCTCCTCCTTTTTCCTCCTCCTCCTCATCCTACTCCTCCTCCTTCTCCTCTTCCTCCTTTTCCTCCTCTTCCTCTTTCTTACTTTGCTCCTCATTTTTCTTCTCCCATCACTCCTTATTCTCTTCCTCTCTTCTTCCTACTACTTACCTTGTAACAAAATAACCTGGGATTCATTTTTTACTGATCCTGAACCAATGACTGGAACATTGGGTTACACTGAATGATTTGACCATTGAAAGTGTCTTTCTATAGCTCTGGTTAGCCATACCAATACATCAAGCTGCCATTCAATAGACAGAGTCAAAAATATATAATATGGAGGAAAACTGTTCACTAGAAAGTAAATGATAAGCAGCATATCATATTCAAAGAGCTTAAATAATTCATAAGTAGATTTATAAACTCAAGCAAACTTCTTGCACAAGAATTGAAGTATGAAAGTTTTGAATTAGAGAAGTAGAAATAAGGCCTGAAAAAGGAAGATTTTACAAAATATCTTAAGAATTTAAGCCCTGTGTTATGGTAAATGTCTTTAATCACAGCACTTGGGAGGCAGAAGCTGATGGATCTCGGTAATTCAAGATCAGCCTGGTCTATGTAGTGAGTTCCAGGCTAGCCAGGGCTACACATTGAGATCTTGTCTCAAACAAAGAAACAAATGTACAAACAACACTTTATCCCTTTCAACCTGGAGAAATGGCTCAGCAGTTAAGAGTACTTTCTGCCCTTCCAGAGAACCCTAGTTCATTTCCTAACACACACATAGCAATTAGGTGACAACCATCTATAACTCCAGCTCCAGAAATCTGACACCCTCTTCTGGCCTCCAAGGGTACCTGCCCATGCATGGTAGAGACACAGTCACACACAGGTACAGATAAATAAAAATAAAATAAGTCTTCTTTTGTAAGAACATATTTGGACCTCTTCTATTAAAATATATATTTTTTTGCTTCTTTGAGAATTTCTTGCAATGTACTTTAATCATATTCATGTCCTTCTCCAACTCCTCTCAGATTCTCCCCTACCTCCCTATCCACCCAACTTCCTATTCTCATCTTTTAAAGCCCACTGAGTCCAATTTGTGTTCCTCAAATGCTCTCAGGTGTGGGTCCATCCCCTGCAGTGAGGTCTAATTCCCAGGGGTCACACGCTTAAAAAGACTGGGTCTTCTCTCAGCAGCTTTCAGTTGCCAATGGCTTCATTTCCACAACTAAGGGTGGAAGTTCATGACCAGCTCCCTGTTCTATGCTGGGATACTGTCTGGCTTGAACTTGTGCAGGTCTTGTGCATGCTGTCCCAACCACTGTGAGTTCATATGTGCAACTGCCCTGTCGTGTCTGGAAACACTATTTTTGAAATTTATTTCTATTGATTTTAAAATTACATACAATGTACTTTGATCATGTTCACAAACCCTTCCCCAGTCACACTACTCCCATTTCATGTCCTCCATTATTATCTATTCTTTATTTTTTTGACAAAGTCTCCCTATTCCCAGCCCACCTGGAAGTCACTATGTGAACCAAGCTGCCCTTGATCTCACAAAGATCCACCTGCCTCTGCCTCCTGAGGGCAGGGATTAAAAGTGTGGGTCACCACACCCTGCATCTTTTTTCATTTTTCATATATTTTATTATTTTTATTATTTATTTTATGTGTGTGAGTGTATTACCTGCATATGTGTAAGTGTACCTATGTCTTACAATGCCCCCAAAGGTCAGAAGAGGGCTTCAAATTCCCCTGAAACTGGAGTTACAGATGGTAATTAGCTACCATGTGGATGCCGAGAATCAAACCTGGGTCCTCTGCAAGAACAGCGCAGCCAGTGCTCTTGAACACTAAATCATCTCTCTAGACACCTCTTTTCTTTATTTTTAATTTTTTCTTTTCAAAGGCCTATCAATTCTAGTCTTTGCCTCCCAAGTGCTCCTGGGTGTGGGTCCACTTTCTCCTCCCAAGTCTCTTGAATCATTGAGGAAGAGGGGGCAAAAAGATTGTACGAGCCGCAGGTGGTAGATGAATACAAGGAAACTGTGTTGTCTAGACACTACAAGGTAGTTAGACATATGAACTCCACAGCATTTATAATACCTTACAAAAGACTTGTATAAACCCAAGCCAGACAGGGGCCCAGTATGAATGTGGGTGGTGGGTAGGAAACCCCAGCCCTAGCTGATGATCTACTGGCTATTGATGAACACTGGAAGTCAGTTTTCCTTACTGATGTGATGCCTGGTAGTTTGACCAGATTCCAGGACACAGAAAACACTATGTCATTGTAGTCATTCACTGCCTCTGAAAAATCTTTCTACCCTCTTTTCTGTAATGATCCCTGAGCTGGACTTGGGGGGATAGGGGTGTTAGAGAGGGTTGTGTCATATAGATATCCCATTTAGGATTGAGTACTCCCATCAGAAAGTGTATGGTTATTGCCAGTAACACATACAAAGCATTTTATTTATTTTGTTTTGAGAAGGCTTTGTTTGGGGGGGGGGCATAAGACCCAAGGCCTGTGCATGCTAGGCAAACATTCTTCCATTGAGCCTTATCTCCAGCTAAAATGAAGTTTTTTATCAAAGGAGCAAACAATCTCGATTGCAAAATCTAGTGCAGAAAATGGATCAGAGAAAAATAGAGATAGGAGACAGAGGATGATGCAGGAAGCAATTAATTCAAATGTAAATTCTTGGTGATTTGAACAGGTGATGGCAGTGTGGCAGTAGAAAGATGAGTATAAAGACTTGTTTCAGGGAAAGAGTTAGGACGATGGTACTGACTCAAAAACAGGAATCCTAGTTTAAAATCCACATTCTTGGTCTGAACAGGTGTTCATGCTTCACAGAGTCAGGAATTTCCAGAGAAAGAATAGTTTGGAACTTAAGATAATCCTGTTTCTGTTGAAAATCTGAGTGGACCTGTCAATGTAGGTATACAACAATAGTGTATGAGCTTGACATATTTTTAGAATGAGATATTCAAAGAATTGACTGAGCAAAGGTAGCTAAAGAGAATAAGAAAAAAAGTATGAGGTAGTCCAAAGTTGGAACTAGTAACTATTAAAGTAATGGAGATGAAGATGAGGTAAAATAGGTAACATGATTGTACACATTTTACACATGACTCGACCAAGATTTGGAGGTCAACATCATCTGCAAGTCAGTGTAACCACCTAGTAAGCTGCGGAGTTGAAATCAAACTAATGGCAGCCTGGAGTCTGTGCTCTTCACTGCTATGCCACGTTGTCTTCCCTGGGTTAGGTGACCTTCATTTCACTTTAATAGATCAAATTAATGGTAGCAATAAAATGCACAACAAAAAGAAGAAACACCCGTCTGATGAAGCTGCAGAGGATGAGGCTCAGTTTCAAATGGAAGAGAAATTAGGATAGCTTCCACCTAAATAAGACAAAGTTTGTGATTTATTAAGCACAGTCCAAATAAGGTGTACGGCACTGGTGTAGTGACACTATGTGAAAAATCCAGTTTTCTTTTATAACGACTTCCTTTTCCTTGCTCAAATCCTCCAGGTGGAAGATAAGCCCCGTCTAACCAATACGGTAGCACCAGATAGAAGTACAGTTGAGCTTCTGAAATGTGGCAAGTCCATCCTGAGAGTGACCTAAGTATAAAATAAACACTATAATGTAAAGACTAGGTATAATTAAAAGTAAACATATTAATAGCTTTTTTCTAAGTTAGACAGTGAAGCTACGATAATTCGGATATACTGGATTGAATGAAATATATTATTAAAAGTAATTTTTCCTGTTTCATTTTACTTTTCCAATGTGAGTGGCAAGCAGAAAGTTTTAAACTCCTTTTGCAGCTTGAGTTTACAATTTGTGTTATTTTTGTATCGGACACTGCAGCTCTAGGTGTTACATCTATGAGGCAGCAGGAAGGGAAAGAAAAGCACAATGACTCTGGCTATCACAGTCCTTCTCAGAAGATACTGGCTGTTCTTTTGCCACTCCATGTCCAGATTCATATAAAAGTAAATATGGAAGTTGTAGTCTGGGTTTCTGGAGGAACATGTCTACCGTAATTCAGTGGTTATGTTAGTTTAGAAGAAATGGGAAACAGATACTTTGAGAACAACAGGCAGGCTCAGACACTACTCCAAAGTATGGGTAAACCAGACAACCTTAGGTGCTGAGAAGACATCTTTATGATTAGAAGAAAAGGACAAGGTGGTTGGTATTGTACCTGCTTTTGTGTTTGGCATGCAGAAGTTGAAAGAATTTGTACCTGGTTGATACTATTTTTTTCTCTCCTTGAAAATGATGTCATTTGTTGAAAACATGGTTCAGAGGGAACCAGTTGAGAAGATGAATGGAGCTGAAACATGCTGTTTTGAAAGTCAAGTTGAGACAGGAGACCATGAGTCTATGCTGAAACCAGACAGCACATTTGTGCAATTTTCATCAAAAGTGCCGGACTGATCAAGTCTGATGACAGAAAAGCTGTAGTCATGTTACTCAAAGTTAAGATGTTTCTGAGAAAATATCAGGGGAGAAAAGTAGGTTATGAAGAAAAATGGCTACTGATGGTTAGGAATGAAGTACTGCAGAGCTGAGAGAATGTGGACGGTGAAAAAGAGGAGCAGCCACTCAGCGAAAAGGGTGAAATGGGAGGATATTACGGGCAGTAACTGGATGATGTTGGAATTCATGTTTTCCAAGGACCAGTAGGTTCAGATAATAATATGGTCCACCCTGATCTGTGAGAATGAACGTGTGAATCAGAGCAGAAAAGAAGCTCATTAGAGAAGTGGAGGTGAAAAACAGAGGAGCCGAGGATTTATCAGGGAGATGTTGCTCCTCAACTCCCTCCTAGCCTGGTTTCAATAAATATGAAATGAGGTAGTGACAGCAGAAAATTACTGGGGAATAATTTTCCCTTGTTTCTGCAGATTTTGCAAGCAGACACCAATAAACTTTCTTTGGGGTTATCATTAAATGATTGAGGATAAAGCAATCACTTTATATGCTTGAGATAACATCTCCTTCTGAAGTAATAGGTAGCTGTGCTTACTATTCCCTACCAAAGACTAGGATTCCCCTAGATTCAAAGTTGCTCTTGAATCAAACAACACACCAAATGCCTAGATGTTACCTGGCTCTCTTCACCCTGCTCTATAGAATTAGATCTTGAAGACATAGCACACATGTTCATACTCTGATTACTGCTACTGCTCCAAGTTACAAAGTCCTTTAGTTTGGACCCAGCAGCCTTATGTCTTAAGGTAGCATCCATGAAATGACAGCATCTAACATTATAGATAATATGTAATGTAATCTCTGTCTCTTCGTGGTACATGACAACTGTATCCAATGCTCATCAAGCTCTGACTTCTTCCATAACCCTTTTCATTATTCCACATTAAGGAATTGTTCCCTCTCTTTCCCTTTATTATACTGCAATTCTAGAAAAAGTCCTAATTTCTTACATTTGTTTTCTTTTTTTCCTTTAATACAAGAAAATAGTTCTGTGATACTTGTCATTTTTTTGCCATGTACTTCATTCTTACAAAAATAGGGTATTTCATTTTTATTATTAAATTTGATATATTTGTTATATGTATGACTATGTTGGCAGTTATAAAGATTCACACCAGTCAGGTGCAATCTTTGTATCTCAAGTACTAACTACACTAGGTGGATAAAATCAATTGGATGTGTAAATTCTTTAAATAACAGCAAATGGAGCAAATTGAATTTCAAAGTAGAAAAAAAAGGTGAACCTGAAAAGTACTGGTAAAAGGTCATCAACAGAATTAACAAAAAAAGTCTGGCAAAGTTACAGTGAGGCAGCCAGTAATACTCTATTGATCAGACTTTCTCAATCAATGAGGCTGTGCCTAGATTATTGATGCAAAGGTATTAAGCAAAATTTTATTTCAGCTAACTTGTTGGCTCAGATGTCAACTGAAAGTCATTTCCCCAGTCAATCAAATATACAATAAATCTGAGCAGATTTAGCTCTTAAACATTTTTGTGTCTATTCTACTTCAAATCATCTTAGAGAAGACAACAATTAACATAGAAACTAACACAGTGGGAAAGCACTGTACTTCTAAAGAAAATCAAAGAGCATATCCTAGAAGAAACAAAAAGATAAAGAATATTATTTCCTTATTGAAGAAAGAGTAATTGGAATGTTTTAAAATGGAATGTGTGTGATTGCTACTGTAGTTAACTATTTGGGGAACAATCACTCCTAGAATTCAGCTGGCATTCTGTAACACTCACCAAGATATCTGGTATATCTAAAGGTTGAACTTAAACACAAATCATTGCTAGCAGACAAAATGTGTTGAGAAGTCGCTTCTTTTTAAACATTTGTATTTCTTCTGTTATTTTCATGCATAAGTACAATGTGTTTAGATCATATCTACCCTCTGCCATCCCCCTCCAACTCCTGCTGGGTACCGTCCCAATCATCCCCTCCCAACTTCAGGTCTTCATTTTCAATTTCTTTTTGTTGTTAGTGGTGGTGCAGGCATTAGGTATAGAGCACTTAATGCACCTCACTTCAAAATGAATTCCCTCTTCCTGGGGGTGATTATTTGAATGGATATATTTGTCTTTTTTAAAAAATTATTTTACACATCTGAGTCAATCTCTTGTCATTATTCCAAAACTCACCTGGCTTCTAATACTTATTCAGCTTACAGTACTCTTATAGCACTGAGTGCTACATTATGTTAGCCTTCCAGGGATGCAGCTCCTGTTCTGACTTGAAGACGCTTTCATTCTCAGTCCTCACTGCCTTCCTTGAATAGGCTTGCTTGCTTTTTTTCTCTTCCAATGGAACATAGATGATTTTCATCAGTTCTAAGAAAGAACGGCTACAGAATGCAGTGCAACCACTCGTAATGCAAGCCCCACGGTGACTAGACCCAAAAATCCCTAAAAATTCTAGAGTGCCAAAATTTATATTCCAGGAAATGCTGATTTTGCATGTGTAGAAGTATCTATGCGAATGCTACTTCTATTTTAGGTTGACATCATTCATGGGGGTCATTTCTGTGGACAGCCATTATGCCACACAACTAGGGCCTCAGTCTATCATTTTAAAACTGTTCAGTGGATCAACCACACATTTTATTTCTCAAAGAGATGGCAGATGTGTAAGGTATATGAAAAAGATCCATTTATTTACATTTTCTATATAAATTACAGTAAGGGTAGAAAAAATAATAGTGATGCTTGTGAGCACTTTGGATGTTGCTTTTTATATTATGCATGAAAAAGCAAGACTGAAATTTGTTATAAAAATATTTATTAGCTGATAGTTTTGTTATTTCTAAGAGACACCTCCCAATACCTGGTAAGCTTCCGTGCTTTTTCTCTGTGACTTTGACACCACTTAAGCAAAACAAGGTATAACTAAAATATTTAGTACTACTACTACTAATGATTTTACTGTTGATTATGGCTCCTTAATTATCTCATGATAAATAAACATGTGTTAAAAATTGCTTACCTCAAATTGAAAAAGAATTTCCTTGAAAGCATCATTAAAAAAATCATGTTTACTGGATCAAAGGTGTAGTTTTTCTCTTTCTCATTCTAAATGAGAATGGATTAAGAATCAGAAAAGAAAACACCAGTCCTCTAACTAATGCCTTCTTTCACCAGAGATTAACCTTTTCTAAATGGCTGTATAGTGAACTTTGTCTATGTGAATTCTTAGCGAGCCTTTTGAGAAGAAAACATATTTTCAAAAATTGAAAAAAAAGATGTTAGCTGTGAAACTGAAGGTGGCATTGCATCTTTAGCACCCTATCACCTGTCCCTGACCTAAGTCAGTCACCAGTCAGACGCTGACCTGCAAAGACATTGATTTAAGTTTGGGGGACATGGTTTGACCTAAAAGATGTAGGTGACAATGGTTTTAACTTAAAGCTATGGATTTTAAACTTAAAAATATAGAATATTAAGAAAGTATTTTAAGGATAAAAACTCAACAACTCATAAAGTTTTAACAGGAAATATAATGTTTTCCCATTTGTACTTCTGACATCAAATAATACATTTCTTATTGATTTATCTTTTCTTTTTCATTTATTATATTAATCTTTGGAAAATATATTACAACACTTCAAGTTTTCATTTTTTAAAACCCATGTTGCTTCTCTCCTAACCCTTGAAAATTCTTCTTCTGTACATGTGTCTGTCCATACTACCCATTTAAGTCATTAATATAATATAGCATATATATTTAATTTCTAGTTGATTACAGAATTTTAGAGGTCACTATAGTAACTTATGTATTTAGGATTACAAAGTTAAAAATATTGACCTCCCAAACACCTAAAAGATGGATAATTTTTCACATTTCAGCTAAAGATAGATGTATATGGTTTTTCTTATATTAAATTTTTTTGTATTAACAATAATTTTATTTGTTATCTTTGATTCTTAGCATGATATTTACATTAAGAATTTGACTTCTATTTTAGTAATTAGATATGGAGTAATACTCTCAGAAGAAGTTTATGATAGCTGGGAATATAAACAAACATCAGATTTAAGAATTTATATTTTATTTCCCTGAAAGTAGATTATGAGATAAATATTCTTTTTACTTATAGTAACTCCAATGATAAAAGGATTAAAAGGATTATCATGCAAGTTATGTTTATATAAGACAACAAGTCAAAATTTTTCCATTGTTTCCAAGACTATTTTTAAGCTGAGTTGGCTGGATATTTTAAGTCCTTATGATCCTTGTCAGAGGATTAAGTTGGGTTTTCAGTAGCAGATAAATGCATATAATATAAAATATTTCAACCTAAAAGTCTTCTTAAACTAGCTTGAAAATTTGAGAGCTGTATTTTGAAATTTAGTTTCTGTTTCTAATTTGGTGTCTAATTCAAAAGTCAAATGTATCATCACTTGTTGGTTTAGCCTTTTTATTTTATTTATTATAAAAAATAGAAATCACTTTAACAATAAAACACGTGTAAGAAAAACCCAGTTGTATCTGTTTGTGATTAACCATAAAGTTTCCATATGTGGTGTCTGCCTTTGGGTTTAGGTTGTCCGCAGTAACCTGATCAGGGCATAATTACACCCTGCCTGAATCAAGAAAATCAAATAATGTCAGAAACAATCATTTTACTTATAGATGTTTTGAGAACTAAAAGCTGAAAAAAATATGGGTGATATGATGTTAACATGTCAGTGAGTCCAGCTGATAACTGGTATACCTGGAAAGTGAGAAGGCTAAAGGCTCTACTGTTATATAATGTTGGAGGGAAACTCAGAGAAGTGCCTGCCTTTAGAAATACCCTTCTATTGACTTTTAGATCCTGTACAAACTGTGAAACTGATAAGCTTTTTCTCAAAAATATTGATTGATATTGATTCCATATCTTCTGATATACTTAGTATTCATTTACTTTTGAATACTTTATGTCCTTGGAGTCATCAAAATGATGGCTTGGCCACAAGAACATGTAATCACAATTTATATGATCAATCCAAGACACACAATATAAATATCCCATTCAGAAGAAATAAACTAAGACAGAACAAGTCAGATCATGTGCCAAGTCCACAGTATATTTTTCAACAGAACCAAAAAGAGAATTTCTCAGTTCTTGCACATAACCTATCTTTTATACACTTCTACACTTGAGATACTTAACTATTCTAGGAAGACAGGATAGTGGAGACAAAAGTTGAGTTTAAGCTGAAGGGGAAGTCAATTTAAAACAAGATTGAGCTGACTACAGCTACTAGCAGAGATCCTAAGTTATCATGGCCAACAAGAAAGAATAAAGTCAGAACAGGTATGGAAACAAGCTGTGAGGTATGCATGGCTCAGAGAACTCACAGGACTGTTTTTTAAAAATGTTGCAGATGTCTAGGTCCTCCTATCTCTTGCCTATGCTTACTGGATTAAAATTTTTTAATTTTAATATGTATTATTTGTATGTGTACATCAGCAAGTTTCAGTTTGTCTGCTGGCACATAATGTGATGTCACCAGAGAGACCTCCTATAACTTTATAGCAGCAATTCTATTGCTAGAACCATATAGGTATAACTAATAACTGTGGAGAGATTCTAAAACGGAGACTCACGGTAGAGATTTTCTTTACAGATTATGTATCAAATTGTGTGAAACAATATTTTATATTTCCATAAGTTAAGTTTAATTTAATGTCTATATAATATATTGAGTGACATGTTTGATTCTTATATGTTTAAATGAGTCCTATGTCATGCATGTAATATATAGAAATTTAAATCCTTTTGAAACAAAGGATAACAGTATATCTTGCATAGATTATTTCTGTACAAAAAAGCAGAAATTTAGCTCATTTTAAAGTCAAAATGATTAGATTTTCTATTTACACACAGTTCATTTTGATAAAATTCAATAATTTTTCTTGTTAGCCACAAATCTATAGACCATTATTGCTCTATCTGTCTTCTATCTCATCTACATTTCCTTTCTCTCTTCCCTGAGTTCCCAGGAGTAGTTACAGAAGTAGAAAATTCTGTTTTAGACACTTGTCAGAAAATATCTTCCCAGCAATTCTTAACAGGTTATACTAAGGACAGTTTCTGACTGAGTGCAGTCTGAGTTCTTCATAGACCAACCTGGGTTGTAAGTTGACTCCTCAGCTATAGAGGTCTTGCCCCATTATTTGACATTCTTGATTCAAGCAGTGTGTAATTATAGGCCTAATCAAGTTTCAATAGTCAGGCTTAATAAGAATCAGAAGCTTGAATTTCATTGTCAACCATCATTTAGTTTCATGAGGATGGAGTGCTGAGAAGGATGTGGCTTTAGAAATGAGCATGCTGCATTCCACACCCACTGAAGTCTAACCTGCTGCTTCTCTACCCTACTCATAAATAAAGCACGTAGGAGCAAGTCCATTTTATCTAAAGACTGTGGAACTGAAGTAATTTGAGAGTGACGAAAACATTTGCTCTCAGATGCTTCCCCACCTTAACTTTTTAAGATTATTTTCCTGAAAAGTGATTATCGTCTCATCTTTTGTTCTCTGATATCCGGAAGGACAGTGTGGACAGGAAAAGTCCTAACACAATGTTAGATTTTTCCCTAAATTTACAACTCTTCCTTATAACATTTTTATCATAATTTTATGTGTACTACAAAATATGAGCACAATTTTATGAATTTTCCAGTTTACAGTGTCAGCATCATGTTTTGTATAACACAATCTTATATTAGTTATAATAGTGAGAGGGACATTAGATTAATTGCTTTGAATTGTCCATTCTTGATTGTAGCACTGAGCAATTGCTAGGAGCATAGAAGTTGAATCTCAACTATGTGATTTCAAATCTTAGTTCTTTCACTTATTAATGATATATAAGATAGTAATCCTTTGTCTCTCAGTTTCTTCATCTATAAAATAAACATGAAGTATCAATGATAGGGTCTCTTTGAGGATTAAATAAATTAACCTTTGTAATATAATTAGGACATTAAAAATACCTTTATAAAGGCCCAAATTGGGGCTGGAGAGATGGCTCAGTGGTTAAGAGCAAGGACTGTTCTTATACAGAGGACCCGGGTTCGATTCCCAGCACCCACATGGGGGCAACTTTCTGTAACTCCAGAGCATCTGTAACTTTCAGGGCATCTGACATCCTCTTCTGACCTGTAACTTTCAGGGCATCTGACATCCTCTTCTGACCTCCATGGGCACTGCACGATATGGGTGCACATACACACATGCAGGCAATATACTCATACACATAAAATAAAATTTAAAAAATAAAATAAATAAATGCCCACATTATATAATCGCCACTTTTTTCAATTAATTTGTCTATAATACACAAACTTTGTCACAGTGAGTACTCAAAATAATGCTAAATAGTCCAAATGCTTGGAAATTAATGTTTAACTTCAGTAAGTAGGGTCTTAATAAGAAGAAAAATGAAAAAGTAGCTACTTTGCTCTCATTCTAAAAATTACACAAGACTTAAGAGTTACCATGTAGAAGTTTCTTTCTTTCATAACTTGAATGGATGAATGTGATTGCCTGGGTGGTGCTGCATACTGTCATCTGTAATGAGATTCTCAACTGTAATGAGATTCTCAACTGCTACATCGTAGGAGATACCAACCAGTTCTCCAACTCTTGAAGATTAGAACATTAAAGGAAGTTGTATGTAGCCAGGTGTGGTAGCACAGCCCTTAAATCTCAGCACTCAGGGGGCAAAGGCAGACAGATTTCTGTGAGACTTAAGCCAGCCTGGTCTACATGGTGAGTTCTAGGCCAGCTGAGGCTATGGGGAGACCTTGTCTCTAAAAGACCAAAAAGTAAAAAAGTAACATCATATGTGGAAAACATTTGCCAAATTGATATTATTGCTATTAAAGTAGTATAACTATTCGATAATTCTTTTGAAACAGTAGTATCATAGAGGAATAAACTAAAGATTTTCCTTTTGCTTGCCAATAAAAAATGTTCATAAGTTCTTGTTTAAATATAAGTGCATCTACTCATTGTTTTTGCATTCAGAATGTTAAAGACTATAAACATAGAAGCACACATCCAGTGTTTTCTGACTTAAATAGTATTACAAAATATACATCTTTATTTAGTACGCTTACCAACACTGTATCACACTCAACACTAAGGAGATGTCTTCCATGACTACCCCTTTAAATTGTTTTTTTATGACCACACTGAGTCCCAAATAGCTTAAATAATTTCTCTACCAGCTTACTAGGAAATTTCATATAAACCAAAAGCAAAACCACAAACTTTAGATGGGAGACTTTAGGGACATCAGCTTCAGCATACTCGTTTATATGCACAGTAGAAAGTGACTTGAATCCTGACTTCTGTCAGATGTTTCCTGTGTTAAGTGAAGACAATGCAAAATAATGTGCTCAGGGTGCATGATTATCATGAAGAACAGCTATCCATGCAACTCTGTTATGTTGTCTGTCTTAAGGGTGAACTTGACTCATCAAGTTGTCGTAGACTTTGTGCTTATGTGGAGCATGATCAGTATTATTTGGATAGCTTTCACAAATTTAAGGGCACATCAAGGACTGATGAATACCAATAAGCAAGAAAACTAGAAAGACCTAAATTTATAGTATACATCAACTGTCTTGCTGGAATGCTTAGCTGTGATTATTTATCAATGGGAAATCATTGCACTTGAGAAGCCTAAGGAAGTAAGATAAGGCATGTAGTAGGATGTTCCTCTGGGATCAGGTTGATTCCTGTAATGCTTATCAGTTCTCTGAATGATAAATGAGAAAGCCCCCTTATTAGACTTTCCTATAATCCATTTACTAACGAAAAGAGAGGAAATTAATTCAAAAAGTCTTTGACAAATAAGAAATGGCTTGTCAACAAAAGTTCAGAAAAGGGCAAATACAAACAAAGTATTAAGTTCAGACTGTCATTAATCTGATAGAATATGGGATTGACCAGAGTGAGTAGCCAGAACAGGATTAGGCACTTGCAGTAAGGTAGATAAGAGTCAGTAATATAGTACTTCCACTGTGAAATGTGAGATTTGCTTTCTTAGTATTAGGACATAGACAATTCTAATGAAAAACATTATCTAATGGATGAAAAATAGACCCAAAACCTAAAGAGCAAAGGAGATTGTGTACCCTGAATGAGAGATTAGGAGACGTTTTGTTCATCACACACACTTTAGTTATTCTTTTTGTTCATTTGCCTGCGTGTGTGTGTGTGTGTGTGTGTGTGTGTGTGTGTGTGTGTGTTTGAAATGAGGTCTGGCTGTGTTGCCACAACCTATCTCAATCTTCTTGCTCAAAACATCCTCCTGATTTGGTGTCTTGAGTAGCTGGAGTTAAAAGAATTTGCCACCACACCTGGGTCATTCCATTTTTGTGGCTATTAAGCTATGCCATAGGAAGTCAACACACTGTAGTACCAACACCAAAATATTTTCATACATATTTATCATAAAGGCCTGGTTGGAGTTCTACATCCATCTCTACCATTGATATGATGGATTATTAATCCATTTTCAGAATGGCTGATCTTTTAAAAGAGTAGATTTTATTTATCATTTTTTATTTTATGTGTATGACTGTATTGCCCACATGTGTGTAAGTGTACCCATGTCATGCAATGTCCACGGAGGTCAGAAGAGGGTGTCAGAGCCCCTGGAACTGGAATTATGAACAGTTGTTAGCTGCCATGTGGATACTGGGAATTGAACCCAGGTCCTCTTAACCACTTAACCAGCCAGCTTAACCACTGAGCAATCTCACCAACCCCCTGGAATGGCTGGTCTTTAAAGGAAGAACCAGGTTCTCTTTTTCTCTCCTCCCTTTCTTTCCAATCAGAATCATACAAGCCACCATGCTTGGGTGGGTGGCTCTTTGGCTCAGTCCAATACTCAAACTCTATGCCTGAGAGTTGTCCCCCTGAATGACTACCCTGTTTAATGTTGGCTTCAAATGCTAGAATGCACTTTTAAGTATATCCTCATTTCTTTTACCGCATTTTTAAAGGATTTGTAAGTTATGAAGCCAAAGTCTTTGTAAGTACCTATATTTGTGGCATATAGTAGGATTGCCACAATGAGTTCTATTTATTCTTCACTTGATGTAACAAGGTAGTGCTCTGCTTTTGATTTAGTTGTCCTTTCTTTTTAAAGTTCTACATTCTGGTTCTAACATTCCAGGAATTGATAAGATTATCCACCTTTCAAACACCCCTGATATGTCCTTTTCTAGAAAGCAAAATTGTATTTGTTTATTCTTTCCTTTAGGGAAGTGATCTATTCATACCCCTTAGGCTTTTTTTGAGTATTTAAGTGTTGACCCAAATACCCTATTTGTTCCTCTATTTGGTTCTGTTCCAAAAGTCACAATGTAGAGGAAAGGTAAGGAATGTGGAGGCATTATGCCTTTACTTATGTACATGGAAGCATCTCAGCCAGTGGAAACTCCACAGACCTATATTATAAAAGTACAGTCTCTTTTATTTATAATCCAAGCTGTCACTATGTGACTTCACCTTATGCTCACTGTATAAATCCCTCCCTAACTTCTCATATCTACCTTCAAGGGAGAAGGTACTATAACTTGAATGTATCTTTCTCCAGTTCTATTGGCTATTTTCTTTGTTTTCATATGACGTTCTCAATATAACATTATCAACCCAAGAACAGAGGTCCATAATACTGCACCAAGAGCTGGGAGGGAACAGAGCCCTCATAGCTGTCTCTCAATTGCATATATTATGCTAATCCATTTGATACACTCCAATTATGTACTTTGTTTTCACCTTTGCAATTCTAATATACACATTATTTAATCTCTACCTCCAAACTGTCTTAAAAATATTTACATTTCCAAAACTCATTGTTTAATGAATTCTGTTTGTTGCATTCCATTTCAATAACTAATATTAATATAACCCTCTTCTTCAATACATTTTATATAAAACTAGCCCCCACATATCTTTCTAAATTCCTTAACTCTCTTTAAAAAGGAATCTGTATTGTAAGACATTTTCCTAATGAGGTTAATATTGCATGTAATAGTCACAGATTGATGGAACATCACTATCTGAATGATGTAATATTACTTGAAGTATTTTCCCTTTCCTGATTTTTTAGTAAAACATTCAGTCTACCTGTAGTGAAGAAGAGTAAAATATTTTTTATTTAGTTTCTATTGTATTTAACAATTGTACACCTTTTTCCTCAGGGGAGAAGCTGGATTATTTTTAGGAAAATGCTTGCAATGAAGATAGTAATGGAACTGGGAGCTTGCTAAGGAATCAGAACCTGTTTTGCCATAAGTATTTTTGAATTCATGTTTTTATAATTCTGTAGTACAATTTTCAAGTTACTTACCTATTTCATTTTGGCTTCCTGATCCAGCCACCCATCTATCCAAGCGGATTTCTTGTTTGATTATTTCATTTACTTAGGGCTTTAAATACTTGTTTGGTGTTGGTTATACAACAATGAATGATCATATCCTTTTCATTAAAATATCCTCCATCCATTTCTGTTATTAGGCCTTTCATCTGCTAACTTGTAGTGCTTATTAGGATCACTACATTTAACTACATTTAAACTTTTAAAATGATATAGGTAAGTAACTT
>NW_008336076.1:2911221-2915877 GCF_000622305.1 Nannospalax galili | reverse complement strand
ATGTATATATAAAGAAGCTTCTATAATAGGTTTCATATAACTCTTTCAAAGGGCCTTTTGTGTTAGTTAGTCTGACTCCCTCTTATTCCCTAACCTTCTATTCCCTCTTTTGGTATTGTTAAACAGAGCGATCTCACAGACCCACAAACAGTACTGACTATTGTCATTGCACTTAGTTACCCACCAGAACTTGACGGTAAAACTCCATTTGCTGAAGATAATACATACCTGAGTCAGAACAAACGAGGGGAAATTAATTTGGTACTGACCTCAAAGCTTCCTCTCTGCTAGCTAGCTTTAGTAATGATAGAAGGTGCTATGTATGTTACTGGCAGAGAATGTTAATCACAATCTTACCCAGATATGAACCCTGCAAGCTACAATAACAACTGACTTGAAAAAATTTGCCCAATGGTACAATAGTGATGCAAATGATATTTTTGCTTTGTTTTGTTTTTTAAAACAGGACTCCCTGTAGCCCCATCTGGCCTGGAACTCCCTATGTAGATCAGGCTGGCCTTAATCTTACAGAAATCTGCCTGCCTCTGCCTCCTGAGTGCCGGATTAAAGGTGTGTGCCACCATGTCCTGCTAGTGGCATTATTATAGTAGTAACCAACCACCTTCTAATAGGATTTAAGGCCTAATTCACAAGATGGAGTCGATACCTGTTACTGTTGTCATGGCCAAGAACCTTTGCCTAGACAGGTCACAGGCCATAGGGGGAAGCTACTGCTATCATTCTGCTAAATAAACATAGTATTAAACTGATACATAATTACTTATTGTTACATCCATAGTTTAGTTAATCTCTCAGCTCTCACCAGAGAAGCTTCTTACAGCAAATAGTGATTAACACAGAGATCCATAACTGCTCAACATGAAGAGAGCAAGAAACTGCAGAGTGCTCAACCATAAATGGGACACCTATATTTGGTCCTTGCTTCCCAGTGCTCAGGAATCATTGTTAAAGAGTGAGCAGAATGATTTTAAGAGCCAGAAGTAGTGGATGAATACAAGGAATCTGTGCTGTCCAGACACCACAGGGAAGTTGCACTATGAACCCACAACATTCATGTCAACATGCACAAGATCTGTGCAAACTTAACCGACAGGGAACCAGCATCAATGGCAGAGGTAGACTGAAGCCCCACTGCTCTAAATCCTATATCCAAGTATGCTCTGTCTTTACCAGTAGGGTCTTACCTTCAGGTTCTGTGAGGCAAACAAGGGCTGTGGCAATAGCCTGTGTAAATTTGGGGGTCTCTTGGACCACCCTAGAAAACAACTCAAAGGAAGGTTTCTCCTCTTTGGCAATGTTTCTTGTTATGTAGCCTTACAGCCGTAGCTGTACACTTGGACTCATGTAGAGATGTTGTATGTGTAATTTGTCCTTAGGTTGTTGGACTAATATGATTCCTTCTGGTTTCTTAAAACTGGGTAGGCTTTATTTATATCTCCTTTGTCTTTCCCTGTCTAGCCCTTCCACCATGATTTTTCCATTTAAAGTATCCCCATTTTCCCCATTTCTCCTTTGATTATACCAGCCTCCTATGGTCTCACCTCTCTTGAACTCCTTCTTTCCATTTATCCCCAAGGTTCCCTGTATAATACGCTGCTCCCTCCCCTCTTATTTAAATAACCCCATTTTTATCCATTTCTCCCTTAGTAACACCTGCATCCTACTGTTCTTCTCTCAGATTCTTTTCTTTTACCTCACTGGTTCCTTTTCATTATCCTAGTTCCTACAGTTATATCTGGATACATATTCACATATAAGGATTTGGTGCTAGGATCCACATGAGGGAAACCACATGTAATTTGTTTTTCTGAGTCTGTGTTACTACATTTAGTATAACAGTTTCTAGTTCCATCCATTTACCTGCAAATTTCATTATTTTATTTTCCTTTTCTGCTGAGTCAAAATCAATTGCCTAAATGTACCACATTTTCATTATCCACTCATCAGTTGAGGGACACTTAGGTTGTTTCCATCTCTTAGCTATTGCAAAAAGAGTACTGACAAACACAGATGTACAAGTATCTATGCAATAGGATGAGTCCTTTGGGTATATGCCAAGTATGGGGTGCGCAGGGATCTCGGGGCACCAGCTGCTAACATGGCACCAGTCCCCTGCATGCACCTGGAAGGCGGTGGGTCCCACGGTGCGTCTGCTCTGCATTGCTGGCGGGCCCCTGCTTCTCTGCTGCTTCTCCGCTGTGGGTCCCTCTGCTACTGGGGCTGGCCCGGTCAAGTTCCGCCCTAATTTCACTCATGCACTTCCTCGAGATGCGAAATCCACCGGCAGCTGGATCACGCGGGAAGGTGCGGGGCGGCTAAAGCTGGGTTTCCGTGAGTTGATGACGGAAGTGTAGTGCCCCCCGGGGAGACTGGATCATAGGCAGTAAGACACAGGACTCAGCTCTGATCTCAGTGATATAGCTACTTTATTCTCCTGACTCTGCTTGGCTCCAAGTCTTGGTGATCCAGCTCCAATTATTGAGGGAAAACCAGGACACTTTATACCGTGGGGGTAGTGGTAAAAAGCTTTAGCTGATAAGTGCTTTGTGGGATGCCCTATTTACATATGGAAGTGGGCTCCTGCCAGGCTACCAGACTGCCTGAGAATCATACAGGAAAACCTGGTATTTCCAGAGCCAGAGGCCATGTTTCTGTGATGGCTACTTCAAAAGACGAGTCAGGAAGATGCCAGGAAAGCACCCTGTTGATAAAAGGAGTCTAAGCATACTACTTTACACAACAAGGGTCCCCAACATCTCCCCCTCTTTGATTTAAATATGGAGAAGTGCCATCACCAGCCCTAAGGGCCAATTCGTCTCATCTCGGGAGAATCCAAGGTTTGATAATTGACCATGACCTGTTTTGCAGTGATTTTAGCAAATGGCAGTAATTTGTCAGCAAGGAAATCTTAAAAACAGTGAGCAAGCATCAAAATAATACACAGTATTACCAGGGGGCAACAAGGGATAGGAGCCATGCAAAACAAGGGATTGCTAAGTCAACCTAATTGTCTGGTGGGTTGAAATCTTGAAAATGGGTTACAAAGTTTTTTTGAGAGTGTTAACATTGGTTTCAACAACATTTGATTCATTTACAAAGAAACAGCATCTTTTCCCAATATCATATACCCTTTTCATGTTCATTAAGTCCAATGTTCTTTTGTTGTGAAGCACAACTCTGGCAGGAGAGTTCATTTTTTGTTGGAGAGATTCCAGGCTTCCGTCGCAGATGTTATTGTTTAGTTCAGCTTGTCTCAGTCAAAGCGGTATCAGGTGTAGCTTGCAGCAGTTGTCGCCATAACAACGTCTCCAGCATCCAGGGAGAGTGTAAATTCAATCTCTACCAGCAGGGGGAAGAAGATCTTTCTCTGCTGGCAGCTGTGTAGGAGAAAGGCGGTTTCTTACTAGTACACAAAAGGTGGACAAAGAGAGATTAACACAGTTTTGGGTTTTTCCTTTGCACTATATGAAGAGAAGGGGCGATGCATGCTGTGCTGGAGAGAGTAGTCAGGAGGCATCTGTAATGAGTAGGCTTGCTGCTGAAAATGCAGCTGAATCGTTAGCCAGTTGTTTGAATCCACTTAGATGAGAGTCAGTGAAATCTTTTTCTGTTCCTAGGTAGAGAAGGGTGGTAACTGGTACTGCCATCAGTAGAAATCTATTGCTGGATGCACAAAAGAAGGCAGTTAAACATTGGGGTAGGTGGTGAAGGGAAGAAAGTTAGACTTGTTCTAGGACATAGTTGATTTTATCTGGCCCTCTGTCTTTCCTGTAGAATAATATTATGAGTTAGCACAGACTTGGAAGCTGTTGAGAGACATGAAAGTTAGCTGTGGGGTACCTAGAAAATGCACCTGAGTAGAATTTTGTTATTACTCCAACATGCCAGCGATTGTCCCATGGATCTGATTTTTTCCTTGAAAAATAAAATCTCTAGAACATGGTATTAGGGAGAGTGGGGGCTGTCTGAAGTGTTGGTGTTAAGCAGGGTAAAGACTGCCATGAGGATGGCAGAGAAGGAGGCTCTAGGAGGACATCTGCGGCGTGCAGTCTCCACTAGGTCATGGATCTCTTTCCACATGATCCGGTGTGGCTCTGGGTGTCATCTCCGCCTCTTTCTTTTCTTTGTCTCTGACAGGGTCATGTGAGCCATCTTTTTCGTGGACATTTCTAGGTGGAACCCAGATAGGCTTTGGTTGATCCTGTGGGAAAACACAAGCAAATCCTCTCCCTGTGGTCAGCAATGGATCTGGCCCTTTCCAGAGTCCATCAAAGGGGTCCCTCCATTTAACCATGATGGGTGGTACTGGGTGTGTTTGAGCCCAGTGTCGGGTAATGAGAGGAGCATCTGTCCCTCTATATACATTAAGTACATTAAGGGTAAACAAGGCTAATGTTAATTGAATATTGGGAGAATATGTTGTTTGAGCCTGTCTTTTTAATTGGTCCTTTAAGGTTTTATGCGACCTTTCCACAATGGCTTGTCCCTGTGGGTTGGAAGTGATGCCAGTGTGATGGGTGATTTTCACGTTTCACAGAAATTTTTAAATGAGGAGTTGGTAAATGCTGGGCCATTGTATGTCTTTAATTGTGCAGGGAGGCCCATAATGGCAAAGGATGAAAGCATATGATTTAT
>NW_008336076.1:2909820-2910762 GCF_000622305.1 Nannospalax galili | reverse complement strand
TGAAGAGCCATATAGATAGCAAAGAGCTCTTTAAACTGTGGGGATTTATCAGATAGGGGTTGAAAATATATCATAGGTGGGTCATCAGGGGAGTCATATATGACCAATGCAGCCCCTTTTTTTTCCTCCACCTGTAAAGGCTGTAATAGTCTCTTTTATAGGTTTATGGTAAAAAAAAAGCTGAGGTGGAAGCCAGTGAAATGTTGTAATAACTGACACCCATTTATCTTTGGGATAGTGATTATCAATTTGTCCTGGGAAGCTTATTAAGCTAATTGCAAAAGAGGAGTGATGTTTTAAGAGCCATTGTACATCTGATAATGGGAAGGGGATAATAAGAGTATCAGGCTCTTTTCCTATGATCTGTAGAACTCTTTCTCTCCCCTGGCGGACCATGGACTTAAGAGTGTCCACTTCTGTAAGGAAGCGAGGAGCACCCCCTACTGGTGTGTGAAGCCATTCTAGTACTCCGTGTGGCTGATGAATCGCTCCTACCATGGTGGGGGAGGAATTAAATATTAAGAGTTGGACAGGTAGCTTGGGGTTATATCTGGCTAGTGATGCCTTTTGGAAGTGGTTATTAACTATTTGGAGAGCCTTTTTTGCATCTGGGTGTAGATACCATCTGGAGGCTAGATTTTTGTCTCCCTTTAAGAGATCAAAGAGTGGCTGTAATTGACTTGTGGGGATGGAAAGCCAGGGCCTTAGCCAATTAATATTGCCTAGAAAGCTTTGAAGTGAATTAAGGGTGAGTGGATGGGGGACATCCAGGACAGGTTTGAGGGGCTTAACAGTAGTAGGCACTATTTCAGTCCCCAGGAAGGTAATGCGGGGGACTGATTGTATTTTATTTGTTGCTATTACAAAACCTTTTGACTCTTGGGTGTTTGTCATAGTATTTTTTAATTTTTTAGGAAGGAATTCTCATCTTGCCAGCCCAAG
>NW_008336076.1:2907453-2908881 GCF_000622305.1 Nannospalax galili | reverse complement strand
AGTTGGGGTCCTGGTATTAATTCCCAGTGTGGGGGAAAACTCAGAGCACCTTAAGATGGTTTTATCATCCCTGGTGTCAAGGAGGCATTTGAAAGGTTTATTGTCTATTTTTATGGTTAATTTTGGATGGGTATTTTCTGTAATACTGGTTACCCATAATGTTTGTGGCTTCCCTCTTGTTAGCGGGGCTAAGGGTTGCCCCAGAGGAGTTTAAAGGTGGCAAAGGTTTGCCATCTCTGTCATATTTAGATTTACAATCTCTTTTCCAGTGAAAGCCCCTTTTACAGTGAGGGCAG
Source organism: Nannospalax galili (assembly GCF_000622305.1). Taxonomy (NCBI): domain Eukaryota; kingdom Metazoa; phylum Chordata; class Mammalia; order Rodentia; family Spalacidae; genus Nannospalax; species Nannospalax galili. The sequence continues at coordinate 2,908,585 of NW_008336076.1, read as the reverse complement.
AGGGTTTTAGGGGGTCGAGTGGCAGCTGAGTCATTTTGGGGGCAATTTTTTACCCATTGTCCAGCTTCTCCACATTTAAAACATTTTGAGTTGGACTGGGTTGTGGCTCCTGGCATGCTTGTCTGTGCTCAGGGGTCATCCCTTCCCAGACAAGGCTGTTTAAAAGCATTGCTTTGGCTGCAGGATCTGTTATATTTCTATGTAAACTGGCTTGCACTCTTAGTATAAAGTCTGGGAGAGCCTCAGTTGGCTTTTGTTTCAAAAAGGTTAATGAAGAAGTTTCTCCAGGCCCAGTGGACAAGGGGATTAGGCGGTCCCAAGCCTGCAGGGCAAAGTGGATTTGCTCAATACAGCCAGCAGGAATTGCAGCTTGCTGGATTCCTGTGGAGAAGTTGCCCTGACCAAAAAGCTGGTCATAATTCCAATCTATAAATCCAGGTGGTGGATCCTGCCCTTGTTGGGGTCTTAGCTGTTGATTATGAGTATCATTTCTTTTAGCCTGCATTAGACATTTGTCTCTTAATAAGGCCTCCCATTGTACAAATAATGGACTGGGGAGGGTAGATCTACAGATGTCCCTCCAGTCCTGGGGGGTAAGCAGATTAGTATTAAATGTTTGTAGTATAGATTTTGTCCATGGAGCATGAATTCCATCCTCACGGACAGCCTGGCGCAATTCTTTAAGTTATGCTGCTGGGAGTGGGTACCAGGCTAGTGGGCGTTGCCTTGTTATTTGTAAGTTAACAGGAAAAGCCTCTACCGGTGGGGTTTGGGGGTCCTGAGGCCATTGAGGCTGGAAATTTTGAGGCTGGCAGCTCCCATTATCTCTAAGGTTACACAGCTGCTCTGTGGCTATAGGGCATGGCACCACAGGTGGTGGCGGCAGCCCAGGTGAAGGGGGAGGGGAATTTACCTGAGGATCTTTGGGAGCTTTTGAAATCTGGGTGTTAGTATCTGGGCTTGTTGAATCAGCAAGAGGGGGCTAAGAGTTAATTTTGTTGATGGGTGGGTTTTGTCTGACTTGGTCAAATTCTGCTTTTAGAGCTGTTGAATCTGCTACTGGGCAATCTGCAGGGTTTTTTTTTATCGCTTAAAACCTCTCTTTTATTATTTTCTGGTGCTTGTACACTTT